>NC_024795.2:27800030-27932013 GCF_000309985.2 Brassica rapa | reverse complement strand
TAATTGATAAAAACAATTGAAACGATGTTCATTTTACTATGAAAAGAGTTTAGCATACATTAATACAATTGTAGAATATGGTAGAAATTTTAAAATAACATTAAAGATTATAGGCTTCAGTATATAAAGTATTTACCAAAAACTCAATATTTTTTATAGGGAGCCCATAGATTTTGAGAAAATTTCAAAATTATGACAGTATTGTTTTAATGCCTAGTTGCATCCTGCACTAACATATCATGATGTTCAAAGAGGTTTGGAGCCTTTGTCGTGTCCGTTTATCAAGAAAATAATAATTTTATAGTGGTTATTCCATCGATTTAGGGAGTATTATGAAGTTTTATTAAATTATTTGATAAAAACAATTGAAAGATGCTCATTTACCATGAAAATGAGTTTAGCATACATAAATACAAATGTTGAATATGGTATAAATTTTAAAACAACACTAAAGATTATAGGCTTCAGTATAAAAAGTATTTACCAAAAACTCAATATTTTTTTAGGGGTTAGCCCATAGATTTTGAGAAAATTTCAAAAAAAAATGGCAATATTGTTTTAATGCCTAGTTGCATCCTGCACTAACATATGATGATGTTCAAAGAGGTTTGGAGCCTTTGTTCTCTCCGTTTATCAAGAAAATTATAATTTTATATTGGTTATTCCATCGTAGGGGGTATTATGAAGTTTTACTAAATTAATTGAGAAAAACAATTGAACGATGCTCATTTACCATGAAAAAGAGTTTAGCATACATTAATACAATGTAGAATATGGTAAATTTTAAAACAACATTAAAGATTATAGGCTTCAGTATATAAAGTATTTACCAAAAACTCAATATTTTTGTAGGCAGCCCATAGATTTTGAGAAAATTCAAAAAATATGACAGTATTGTTTTAATGCCTAGTTGCATCCTGCACTAACATATCATGATGTTCAAAGAGGTTTGGAGCCTTTGTCGTGTCCGTTTATCAAGAAAAATATTTTTATAGTGGTTATTCCATCGATTTAGGGAGTATTATGAAGTTTTATTAAATTATTTGATAAAAACAATTGAAAGATGCTCATTTACCATGAAAATGAGTTTAGCATACATAAATACAAATGTAGAATATGGTATAAATTTTAAAACAACACTAAAGATTATAGGCTTCAGTATATAAAGTATTTACCAAAAACTCAATATTTTTGTAGGGGTTAGCCCATAGATTTTGAGAAAATTTCAAAAAAAATGGCAATATTGTTTTAATGCCTAGTTGCATCCTGCACTAATATATGATGATGTTCAAAGAGGTTTGGAGCCTTTGTTCTCTCCGTTTATCAAGAAAATTATAATTTTATATTGGTTATTCCATCGATTTAGGGGGTATTATGAAGTTTTATTAAATTAATTGATAAAAACAATTGAACGATGCTCATTTACCATGAAAAAGAGTGTAGCATACATTAATACAATTGTAGAATATGGTAGAAATTTTAAAATAACATTAAAGATTATAGGCTTCAGTATATAAAGTATTTACCAAAAACTCAATATTTTTGTAGGGTTATTAGCCCATAGATTTTGAGAAAATTTCAAAAAATACGACAATATTGTTTTAATGCCTAGTTGCATCCTGCACTAATGTATGATGATGTTCAAAGAGGTTTGGAGCCTTAGTCGTGTCCGTTTATCAAGAAAATTATAATTTTATATTGGTTATTCCATCGATTTAGGGGGTATTATGAAGTTTTATTAAATTATTTAATAAAAACAATTGAACGATGCTCATTTACCATGAAAAAGAGTTTAGCATACATTAATACAAATGTAGAATATGGTATAAATTTTAAAACAACACTAAAGATTATTGGCTTCAGTATATAAAGTATTTACCAAAAACTCAATATTTTTGTAGGGGTTGTTAGCCCATAGATTTTGAGAAAATTTCAAAAAATATGACAATATTATTTTAATGCCTAGTTGCATCCTGCACTAACGTATGATGATGTTCAAAGAGGTTTGGCGCCTTTGCCGTGTCCGTTTATCAAGAAAATAATAATTTTATAGTAGTTATTTCATCGATTTAGGGAGTATTATGAAGTTTTATTAAATTATTTGATAAAAACAATTGAAAGATGCTCATTTACCATGAAAATGAGTTTAGAATACATAAATACAAATGTATAATATGGTATAAATTTTAAAACAACACTAAATATTATAGGCTTCAGTATATAAAGTATTTACCAAAAACTCAATATTTTTGTAGGGGTTAGCCCATAGATTTTGAGAAAATTTCAAAAAATATGACAATATTGTTTTAATGCCTAGTTGCATCCTGCACTAACATATGATGATGTTCAAAGAGGTTTGAAGCCTTTGTTCTCTCCGTTTATCAAGAAAATAATAATTTTATATTGGTTATTCCATCGATTTAGGGGGTATTATGAAGTTTTACTAAATTAATTGATAAAAACAATTGAACGATGCTCATTTACCATGAAAAAGAGTTTAGCATACATTAATACAAATGTATAATATGGTATAAATTTTAAAACAACACTAAAGATTATAGGCTTCAGTATATAAAGTATTTATCAAAAACTCAATATTTTTGTAGGGGTTAGCGCATAGATTTTAAGAAAATTTCAAAAAATATGACAATATTGTTTTAATGCCTAGTTGCCTCCTGCACTAACGTATGATGATGTTAAAAGAGGTTTGGAGCCTTTGTCGTCTCCGTTTATCAAGAAAATAATAAATTTATAGTGGTTATTCCATTGATTTAGAGAGTATTATGAAGTTTTATTAAATTATTTGATAAAAACAATTGAAAGATGCTCATTTACCATGAAAAAGAGTTAAGAATACATTAATACAAATGTAGAATATGGTAGAAATTTTAAAAAAACACTAAAGATTATAGGCTTAAGTATATAAAGTATTTACCAAAAACTCAATATTTTTGTAGGGGTTAGCCCATAGATTTTGAGAAAATTTCAAAAAATAAGACAATATTGTTTTAATGCCTAGTTACATCCTGCACTAACGTATGATGATGTTCAAAGAGGTTTGGAGCCTTTGTCGTGTCCGTTTATGAAGAAAATAATAATTTTATAGTGGTTATTTCATCGATTTAGGGAGTATTATGAAGTTTTATTAAATTATTTGATAAAAACAATTGAAAGATGCTCATTTACCATGAAAATAAGTTTAGAATACATAAATACAAATGTATAATATGGTATAAATTTTAAAACAACACTAAAGATTATAGGCTTCAGTATATAAAGTATTTACCAAAAACTCAATATTTTTGTAGGGGTTAGCCCATAGATTTTGAGAAAATTTCAAAAAATATGACAATATTGTTTTAATGCCTAGTTGCATCCTGCACTAACATATGATGATGTTCAAAGAGGTTTGGAGTCTTTGTTCTCTCTGTTTATCAAGAAAATAATAATTTTATATTGGTTATTCCATCGATTTAAGGGGTATTGTGAAGTTTTACTAAATTAATTGATAAAAACAATTGAACGATGCTCATTTACCATGAAAAAGAGTTTAGCATACATTAATACAAATGTAGAATATGGTATAAATTTTAAAACAACACTAAAGATTATAGGCTTCAGTATATAAAGTATTTACCAAAAACTCAATATTTTTGTAGGGGTTAGCCCATAGACTTTGAGAAAATTTCAAAAAATATGACAATATTGTTTTAATGCCTAGTTGCATTCTGCACTAACATATGATGATGTTCAAAGTAGTTTGGAGCCTTTGTGCTCTCCGTTTATCAAGAAAATAATAATTTTATAGTGGTTATTCCATTGATTTAGAGAGTATTATGAAGTTTTATTAAATTATTTGATAAAAACAATTGAAAGATGCTCATTTACCATGAAAAAGAGTTAAGAATACATTAATACAAATGTAGAATATGGTAGAAATTTTAAAAAAACACTAAAGATTATAGGCTTAAGTATATAAAGTATTTACCAAAAACTCAATATTTTTGTAGGGGGGTTAGCCCATAGATTTTGATAAAATTTCAAAAAATATGACAATATTGTTTTAATGCTTAGTTGCATCCTGCACTAACATATGATGATGTTCAAAGAGGTTTGAAGCCTTTGTTCTCTCCGTTCATCAAGAAAATTATAATTTTATATTGGTTATTCCATCGATTTAGGGGGTATTATGAAGTTTTACTAAATTAATTGATAAAAACAATTGAACGATGCTCATTTACCATGAAAAAGAGTTTAGCATACATTAATACAAATGTAGAATATGATATAAATTTTAAAACAACACTAAAGATTATAGGCTTCAGTATATAACGTATTTACCAAAAACTCAATATTTTTGTAGGGGTTAGCCCATAGATTTTGAGAAAATTTCAAAAAATATGACAATATTGTTTTAATGCCTAGTTGCATTCTGCACTAACATATGATGATGTTCAATGTAGTTTGGAGCCTTTGTGCTCTCCGTTTATCAAGAAAAAAATAATTTTATTGTGGTTATTCCATCGATTTAGGAGGTATTATGAAGTTTTATTAAACTAATTGATAAAAACCATTGAACGATGCTCATTTACCATGAAAAATAGTTTAGCATACATAAATACAAATGTAGAATATGGTATAAATTTTAAAACAACACTAAAGATTATAGGCTTCAGTATATAAAGTATTTACCAAAAACTCAATATTTTTGTAGGGGGGTTAGCCCATAGATTTTGATAAAATTTCAAAAAAAATGACAATATTGTTTTAATGCCTAGTTGCATCCTACACTAACATATGATGATGTTCAAAGAGGTTTGGAGTCTTTGTTCTCTCCGTTTATCAAGAAAATAATAATTTTATATTGGTTATTCCATCGATTTAGGGGGTATTATGAAGTTTTACTAAACAATTGATAAAAACAATTGAACGATGCTCATTTACCATGAAAAAGAGTTTAGCATACATTAATACAAATGTAGAATATGGTATAAATTTTAAAACAACACTAAAGATTATAGGCTTCAGTATATAAAGTATATACCAAAAACTCAATATTTTTGTAGGGGTTAGCCCATAGATTTTGAGAAAATTTCAAAAAATATGACAATATTGTTTTAATGCCTAGTTGCATCCTGCACTAACGTATGATGATGTTCAAAGAGGTTTGGAGCCTTTGTCGTGCCCGTTTATAAAGAAAATAATAATTTTATAGTGGTTATTTCATCGATTTAGGGGGTATTATGAAGTTTTATTAAATTATTTGATAAAAACAATTGAAAGATGCTCATTTACCATGAAAATGAGTTTAGAATACATAAATACAAATGTATAATATGGTATAAATTTTAAAACAACACTCTTTAATGTTGTTTAAAAATTTCTAACCACATTATAAATTAGTCTTAATGTATGCTAAACTCTCATTCATGGTACAAAAAATCACTATAGTTTAAAAAAAAAAAAATTTAATAAATTTTACAAACTATTTAAATGAGTGGACTAAACAATATAAAATATATATTCTCTAGAGAAACAAACACAACATACGTTTCTAAGCTCTTTGACCATCATCATATATCTGTTAAGTATGCAACTATGCAATAAAAAAAAATTGTCAATTTTTTTTTATTTTTTTTCGAAAATCGGAAGGTTAGCCCCTACAAAATTGCGTTATTCGTTAAATGCTCTATATAATGAAGTTTACACTCTTTAATGTTGTTTCAAAATTTCTAACCACATTATAAATGTGTCTTAATGTATGCTACACTCTCTTTCATGGTACATAGACATCACTATAGTTTTTAAAAATTTAATTTAATAAGTTTTATATATTTTTTAAAATTAGTGGATTAAACACTATAATATATATATTTTCTAGAGAAACGGACACAAAATACATTTCAAACCTCTTTGAACATCATCATATGTCTGTTAAGGATGCAACTATGCAATAAAAAAAATTGTCAAAATGTTTGAATTTTTTTCAAAATCTGAAGGTTAACCCCTACAAAATTGAGTTTTTCGGTAAATGCTCTATATAATGAAGTTTACACTTGTTAGTGTTGTTTAAAAATTTCTCACGCATTACAAATGGGTCTTAATGTATGCTAAACTCTCTTTCATGGTACATTGACATCACTATAGATTTTAAAATTTTAATTTCAAAAATTTTATATACTATTTAAATCAGTGGACTAAACACTATAAAATATATATTCTCTAGAAAAATGGACACAACATACATTTCAAACCACTTTGACCATAATAATATGTCTGTTAAGGATGCAACTATGCAATAAAAAAAGATTATCAAATTTTTTGAATTTTTTTCAAAATCTCAAGGTTAACCCCTACAAAATTGAATTTTTCAATAAAGGCTCTATATAATGAAGTTTACACTCTTTAATGTTGTTTAAAAAATTTTAACCACATTATAAATGGGTCTTAATGTACGCTAAACTCTCTTTCATGGTACATAGACATCACTATAGTTTAAAAAAAAATTAATTTAATAAATTTTACATACTATTTAAATCTGTGGACTAAAAACTATAAAATATATATTCTCTAGAGAAACATACACAACATACGTTTCTAAGCTCTTTGACCATCATCATATATCTGTTAAGGATGCAACTATGCAATAAAAAAAGATTGTCAATTTTATTGATTTTTTTACGAAAATCTGAAAGTTAACCCCTACAAAATTGAGTTTTTTGGTAAATGCTCTATATAATGAAGTTTACACTCTTTAATGTTGTTTCAAATTTTCTACCCACATTATAAATGTGTCTTAATGGATGCTAAATTCTCTTTCATGGTATATAGACACCACTATAGTTTTTAAAAATTTAATTTAATACGTTTTATATACTTTTTAAAATCAGTGGATTAAACACTATAAAATATATATTTTCTAGAGAAACAGACACAAAATACATTTCAAACCTCTTTGAACATCATCATATGCCTGTTAAGGATGCAACTATGCAATAAAAAAAGATTGTCAAAATGTTTGAATTTTTTTCAAAATCTGAAAGTTAACCCCTACAAAACTGAGTTTTTTGGTAAATGCTCCATATAATAAAGTTTACACTCTTTAGTGTTGTTCAAAAAAATTTAACCACATTATAAATGGGTCTTAATGCATGTTAAACTCTCTTTCACAGTACATGGACATCACTATAGATTTTAAAATTTTAATTTCAAAAATTTTATATACTATTTAAATCAGTGGACTAAACACTATAAAATATATATTCTCTAGAAAAACAGACACAACATACATTTCAAACCACTTAGACCATAATCATATGTCTGTTAAGGATGCAACTATGCAATAAAAAAAGATTATCAAATTTTTTGAATTTTTTTCAAAATCTGAAGGTTAACCTCTACAAAATTGAATTTTTCGATAAAGGCTCTATATAATGAAGTTTACACTCTTTAATGTTGTTTAAAAATTTCTAACCACGTTATAAATGGGTCTTAATATATGCTAAATCTCTTTCATGGTACATAGACATCACTATAGTTTTTAAAATTTTAATTTAATACGTTTTATATACTTTTTAAAATCAGTGGATTAAACACTATAAAATATATATTTTCTAGAGAAACGGACACAAAATACATTTCAAACCTCTTTGAACATCATCATATGCCTGTTAAGGATGCAACTATGCAATAAAAAAATATTATCAAAATGTTTGAATTTTTTTCAAAATCTGAAGGTTAATAACCCCTACAAAATTGAGTTTTTCTGTAAATGCTCTATATAATGAAGTTTACACTCTTTAGTGTTGTTTAAAAAAATTTATCCACATTATAAATGGGTCTTAATGTATGTTAAACTCTCTTTCATGGTACATAGACTTCACTATAGATTTTAAAATTTTAATTTCAAAATTTTTATATACGATTTAAATCAGTGGACTAAACACTGTAAAATATATATTCTCTAGAAAAACAGACACAACATACATTTCAAACCACTTTGACCATAATCATATGTCTGTTAAGGATGCAACTATGCAATAAAAAAAGATTATCAAATTTTTTGAATTTTTTTCAAAATCTGAAGGTTGACCCCTAAAAAATTGAATTTTTCGATAAAGGCTCTATATAATGAAGTTTACACTCTTTAATGTTGTTTAAAAATTTCTAACCACATTATAAATTAGTCTTAATGTATGCTAAACTCTCATTCATGGTACAAAAACATCACTATAGTTTAAAAAAAAATTAATTTAATAAATTTTACAAACTATTTAAATCAGTGGACTAAACAATATAAAATATATATTCTGTAGAGAAACAAACACAACATACGTTTCTAAGCTCTTTGACCATCATCATATATCTGTTAAGGATGCAACTATGCAATAAAAAAAATTGTCTATTTTTTTGATTTTTTTACGAAAATCGGAAGGTTAACCCCTACAAAATTGCGTTATTCGTTAAATGCTCTATATAATGAAGTTTACACTCTTTAATGTTGTTTCAAAATTTCTAACCACATTATAAATGTGTCTTAATGTATGCTAAACTCTATTTCATGGTACATAGACATCACTATAGTTTTTAAAAATTTAATTTAATACGTTTTATATACTTTTTAAAATCAGTGGATTAAACACTATAAAATATATATTTTCTAGAGAAACGGACACAAAATACATTTCAAACCTCTTTGAACATCATCATATGCATGTTAAGGATGCAACTATGCAATAAAAAAAGATTGTCAAAATGTTTGATTTTTTTTCAAAATCTGAAGGTTAACCTCTACAAAACTGAGTTTTTCGGTAAATGCTCTATATAATGAAGTTTTCACTCTTTAGTGTTGTTTAAATTTTTTTAACCACATTATAAATGGATCTTAATGTATGCTAAACTCTCTTTCATGGTATATGGACATCACTCTAGATTTTAAAATTTTAATTTCAAAAAATTTATATACTATTTAAATCAGTGGACTAAACACTATAAAATATATATTCTCTAGAAAAACGGACACAACATACATTTCAAACCACTTTGACCATAATAATATGTCTTTTAAGGATCCAACCATGCAATAAAAAAATATTATCAAATTTTTTGAATTTTTTTCAAAATCTGAAGGTTAACCCCTACAAAATTGAATTTTTCGATAAAGGCTCTATATAATGAAGTTTACACTCTTTAATGTAGTTTAAATATTTCTAACCATATTATAAATGGGTCTTAATGTATGCTAAACTCTCTTTCAGGGTACATAGACATCACTATAGTTAAAAAAAAAATTAATTTAATAAATTTTACATACTACTTAAATCAGTGGACTAAAAACTATAAAATATATATTCTCTAGAGAAACAAACACAACATACGTTTCTAACCTCTTTGAGCATCATCATATATCTGTTAATGATGCAACTATGCAATAAAAAAAGATTGTCAAATTTTTTGATTTTTTTACGAAAATCTGAAGGTTAACCCCTACAAAATTGAGTTTTTCGATAAATGTTCTATATAATGAAGTTTACACTCTTTAATGTTGTTTAAAAATTTTTAACCACATTATAAATGTGTCTTAATGTATGCTAAACTCTCTTTCATGGTACATAGACATCACTATATTTTTAAAAAATTTAATTTAATACGTTTTATATACTTTTTAAAATCAGTGGTTTAAACGCTATAAAATATATATTTTCTAGAGAAACGGACACAAAATACATTTCAAACCTCTTTGAACATCATCATATGCCTGTTAAAGATGCAACTATGCAATAAAAAAATATTGTCAAAATGTTTGAATTTTTTTACGAAAATCTGAAGGTTAACCCCTACAAAATTGAGTTTTTCGGTAAATGATCTATATAATGAAGTTTACACTCTTTAGTGTTGTTTAAAAATTTCTAACCACATTATAAATGGGTCTTAATGTATGCTAAACTCTCTTTCATGGTACATGGACATCACTATAGATTTTAAAATATTAATTTCAAAATTTTTATATACTATTTAATTCTATGGACTAAACACTTTAAAATATATATTCTCTAGAAAAACGGATACAACATACATTTCAAGCCTCTTTGACCATTATCATATGTCTGTTAAGGATCCAACTATGCAAAAAAAAAAAGATTATCAAATTTTTTGAATTTTTTTCAAAATTTGAAGGTTAATCCCCTACAAAATTGAATTTTTCGATAAACGCTCTATATAATGAAGTTTACACTCTTTAATGTTGTTTAAAAATTTCTAACCACATTATAAATGAGTCTTAATGTATGCAAAACTCTCTTTCATGGTACAAAGACATCATTATAGATTTAAAATTTTAATTTAATAAATTTTACATACTACTTAAATTAGTGGACTAAACACTATAAAATATATATTCTCTAGAGAAATAAAGACAACATACGTTTCAAACATCTTTGACCATCATCATATATCTGTTAAGTATGCAACTATGCAATAAAAAAAGATTGTCAAATTTTTTGAATTTTGTTTATAAATCTGAAGGTTAACCCCTACAAAATTGAGTTTTTCGATAAATGCTCTATATAATAAAGTTTACACTCTTTAATGTTGTTTCAAAATTTCTAACCACGTTATAAATGTGTCTTAATGTATGCTAAACTCTCTTTCATGGTACATAGACATCAATATAGTTTTTAAAAATTTAATGTAATAAATTTTATATACTTTTCAAAATCAGTGGACTAAACACTATAAAATATATATTCTCAAGAAAAAACGGACACAACATACATTTGAAACAACTTTGACCATAATCATATGTCTGTTAAGGATGCAACTATGCAATAAAAAAAATTATCAAAATTTTTGAATTTTTTTCAAAATCTGAAGGTTAACCCCTACAAAATTGAATTTTTCGATAAATGCTCTTTATAATGAAGTTTACACTCTTTAATGTTGTTTAAAAATTCCTAACCACATTATAAATGGGTTTTGATGTATGCTAAACTCTCTTTCATGGTACAAAGACATCACTATTGATTTAAAATTTTATTTAATAAATTTTACATACTACTTAAATCAGTGGACTAAAACCTATAAAATATATATTCTATAGAGAAACAAACACAACATACGTTTCTAAGCTCTTTGACCATCATCATATATCTGTTAAGGATGCAACTATGCAATAAAAAAAGATTATCAAATTTTTTGAATTTTTTATGAAAATATGAAGGTTAACCCTTACAAAATTGAGTTTTTCGATAAATGCTCTATATAATGAAGTTTACACTTTTTAATGTTGTTTCAAAATTTCTAACCACATTATACAACTATATTAATTTATGTTAAAATCTCTTTCATGGTACATACACATCACTATAGTTTTAAAAAAATTAATTTTATAAATTTTACATACTACTTAAATCACTGGACTAAACACTATAAAATATATGTTCTCTAGAGAAACGGACACAACATACATTTCAAACGTCTTTGACCAGCATTATATGTATGTTAAAGATGCAACTATGCAATAAAAAAATATTGTCAAATTATTTTGAATTATTTCAAAATCTAAAGTTTAACCCCTACAAAATTGAGTTTTTTGGTAAATGCTCTATATAATGAAGTTTACACTCTTTAGTGTTGTTTAAAAATTTCTAACCACATTATAAATAGGTCTTAATGTATGCTAAACTCTCTTTCATGGTACATAGACATCACTATAGATTTTAAAATTTTAATTTCATAAATTTTATATACTATATAATAACACTATAAAATATATATTCTCTAGAAAAATGGACACATCATACATTTCAAACAACTTTGACCATAATCATATGTCTGTTAAGGATGCAACTATGCAATAAAAAAGATTATCAATTTTTTTGAATTTTTTTTCAAAATCTGAAGGTTAACTAACCCCTACAAAATTGAATTTTTCGATAAAGGCTCTATATAATGAATTTTACACTCTTTAATGTTGTTTAAAAATTTCTAACCAAATTATAAATGAGTCTTAATGTATGCTGAACTCTCTTTCATGGTACAAAGACGTCACTATAGATTTTAAAATTTTAATTTAATAAATTTTACATACTACTTAAATCAGTGGACTAAACACTATTAAATATATACTCTCTAGAGAAACAGACACAACATATGTTTCAAACCACTTTGACCATCATCATATATCTGTTAAGGATGAAAATATGCAATAAAAAAATTGTCAAATGTTTTAAATTTTTTATGAAAATCTGAAGGTTAACCCCTACAAAATTAAGTTTTTTGATAAATGCTCTATGTAATGAAGTTTACACTCTTTAATGTTGTTTCAAAATTTCTAACCAAATTATAAATGTGTCTTAATATATGCTAAACTCTCTTTCATTTACATAGACATCACTATAGTTTTTAAAAATTTAATTTAATAAATTTTATATACTTTTTTAAATCAGTGGATTAAACACTATAAAATATATATTTTCTAGAGAAACGGACACAACATACATTTCAAACCTCTTTGACCATCATCATATGTCTGTTAAGGATGCAACTATGCAATAAAAAAGATTGTCAAAATGTTTGAATTTTTTTCAAAATCTGAAGGTTAACCCCTACAAAATTGAATTTTTCGATAAATGCTCTTTATAATGAAGTTTACACTCTTTAATGTTGTTTAAAAATTCCTAACCACATTATAAATGGGTTTTGATGTATGCTAAACTCTCTTTCATGGTACAAAGACATCACCATTGATTTAAAATTTTATTTAATAAATTTTACATACTACTTAAATCAGTGGACTAAAAACTATAAAATATATATTCTATAGAGAAACAAACACAACATACGTTTCTAAGCTCTTTGACCATCATCATATATCTGTTAAGGATGCAACTATGCAAAAAAAAAAAATTATCAAATTTTTTGAATTTTTTATGAAAATATGAAGGTTAACCCTTACAAAATTGAGTTTTTCGATAAATGCTCTATATAATGAAGTTTACACTCTTTAATGTTGTTTCAAAATTTCTAACCACATTATACAACTATATTAATTTATGTTAAAATCTCTTTCATGGTACATACACATCACTATAGTTTTAAAAAAATTAATTTTATAAATTTTACATACTACTTAAATCACTGGACTAAACACTATAAAATATATGTTCTCTAGAGAAACGGACACAACATACATTTCAAACGTCTTTGACCAGCATTATATGTATGTTAAAGATGCAACTATGCAATAAAAAAATATTGTCAAATTATTTTGAATTATTTCAAAATCTAAAGGTTAACCCCTACAAAATTGAGTTTTTTGGTAAATGCTCTATATAATGAAGTTTACACTCTTTAGTGTTGTTTAAAAATTTCTAAACACATTATAAATAGGTCTTAATGTATGCTAAACTCTCTTTCATGGTACATAGACATCACTATAGATTTTAAAATTTTAATTTCATAAATTTTATATACTATATAATAACACTATAAAATATATATTCTCTAGAAAAATGGACACATCATACATTTCAAACAACTTTGACCATAATCATATGTCTGTTAAGGATGCAACTATGCAATAAAAAAGATTATCAATTTTTTTGAATTTTTTTTTCAAAATCTGAAGGTTAACTAACCCCTAAAAAATTGAATTTTTCGATAAAGGCTCTATATAATGAATTTTACACTCTTTAATGTTGTTTAAAAATTTCTAACCAAATTATAAATGAGTCTTAATGTATGCTGAACTCTCTTTCATGGTACAAAGACGTCACTATAGATTTTAAAATTTTAATTTAATAAATTTTATATACTACTTAAATCAGTGGACTAAACACTATTAAATATATACTCTCTAGAGAAACAGACACAACATATGTTTCAAACCACTTTGACCATCATCATATATCTGTTAAGGATGAAAATATGCAATAAAAAAAATTGTCAAATTTTTTAAATTTTTTATGAAAATCTGAAGGTTAACCCCTACAAAATTGAGTTTTTTGATAAATGCTCTATATAATAAAGTTTACACTCTTTAATGTTGTTTCAAAATTTCTAACCACGTTATAAATGTGTCTTAATGTATGCTAAACTCTCTTTCATGGTACATAGACATCAATATAGTTTTTAAAAATTTAATATAATAAATTTTATATACTTTTCAAAATCAGTGGACTAAACACTATAAAATATATATTCTCAAGAAAAAACGGACACAACATACATTTGAAACAACTTTGACCATAATCATATGTCTGTTAAGGATGCAACTATGCAATAAAAAAAATTATCAAAATTTTTGAATTTTTTTCAAAATCTGAAGGTTAACCCCTACAAAATTGAATTTTTCGATAAATGCTCTTTATAATGAAGTTTACACTCTTTAATGTTGTTTAAAAATTCCTAACCACATTATAAATGGGTTTTGATGTATGCTAAACTCTCTTTCATGGTACAAAGACATCACTATTGATTTAAAATTTTATTTAATAAATTTTACATACTACTTAAATCAGTGGACTAAAACCTATAAAATATATATTCTATAGAGAAACAAACACAACATACGTTTCTAAGCTCTTTGACCATCATCATATATCTGTTAAGGATGCAACTATGCAATAAAAAAAGATTATCAAATTTTTTGAATTTTTTATGAAAATATGAAGGTTAACCCTTACAAAATTGAGTTTTTCGATAAATGCTCTATATAATGAAGTTTACACTCTTTAATGTTGTTTCAAAATTTCTAACCACATTATACAACTATATTAATTTATGTTAAAATCTCTTTCATGGTACATACACATCACTATAGTTTTAAAAAAATTAATTTTATAAATTTTACATACTACTTAAATCACTGGACTAAACACTATAAAATATATGTTCTCTAGAGAAACGGACACAACATACATTTCAAACGTCTTTGACCAGCATTATATGTATGTTAAAGATGCAACTATGCAATAAAAAAATATTGTCAAATTATTTTGAATTATTTCAAAATCTAAAGGTTAACCCCTACAAAATTGAGTTTTTTGGTAAATGCTCTATATAATGAAGTTTACACTCTTTAGTGTTGTTTAAAAATTTCTAACCACATTATAAATAGGTCTTAATGTATGCTAAACTCTCTTTCATGGTACATAGACATCACTATAGATTTTAAAATTTTAATTTCATAAATTTTATATACTATATAATAACACTATAAAATATATATTCTCTAGAAAAATGGACACATCATACATTTCAAACAACTTTGACCATAATCATATGTCTGTTAAGGATGCAACTATGCAATAAAAAAGATTATCAATTTTTTTGAATTTTTTTTCAAAATCTGAAGGTTAACTAACCCCTAAAAAATTGAATTTTTCGATAAAGGCTCTATATAATGAATTTTACACTCTTTAATGTTGTTTAAAAATTTCTAACCAAATTATAAATGAGTCTTAATGTATGCTGAACTCTCTTTCATGGTACAAAGACGTCACTATAGATTTTAAAATTTTAATTTAATAAATTTTACATACTACTTAAATCAGTGGACTAAACACTATTAAATATATACTCTCTAGAGAAACAGACACAACATATGTTTCAAACCACTTTGACCATCATCATATATCTGTTAAGGATGAAAATATGCAATAAAAAAAATTGTCAAATTTTTTAAATTTTTTATGAAAATCTGAAGGTTAACCCTTACAAAATTGAGTTTTTTGATAAATGCTCTATGTAATGAAGTTTACACTCTTTAATGTTGTTTCAAAATTTCTAACCAAATTATAAATGTGTCTTAATATATGCTAAACTCTCTTTCATTTACATAGACATCACTATAGTTTTTAAAAATTTAATTTAATAAATTTTATATACTTTTTTAAATTAGTGGATTAAACACTATAAAATATATATTTTCTAGAGAAACGGACACAACATACATTTCAAACCTCTTTGACCATCATCATATGTCTGTTAAGGATGCAACTATGCAATAAAAAAGATTGTCAAAATGTTTGAATTTTTTTCAAAATCTGAAGGTTAACCCCTACAAAATTGAATTTTTTTTTGGGTAAATGCTCTATATAATGAAGTTAACACTCTTTAATGTTGTTTAAAAATTTCTAACCATATTATAAATGAGTCTTAATGTATGCAAAACTCTCTTTCATGGTACAAAGACATCATTATAGATTTAAAATTTTAATTTAATAAATTTTACATACTACTTAAATTAGTGGACTAAACACTATAAAATATATATTCTCTAGAGAAATAAAGACAACATACGTTTCAAACATCTTTGACCATCATCATATATCTGTTAAGTATGCAACTATGCAATAAAAAAAGATTGTCAAATTTTTTGAATTTTTTTATAAATCTGAAGGTTAACCCCTACAAAATTGAGTTTTTCGATAAATGCTCTATATAATAAAGTTTACACTCTTTAATGTTGTTTCAAAATTTCTAACCACGTTATAAATGTGTCTTAATGTATGCTAAACTCTCTTTCATGGTACATAGACATCAATATAGTTTTTAAAAATTTAATATAATAAATTTTATATACTTTTCAAAATCAGTGGACTAAACACTATAAAATATATATTCTCAAGAAAAAACGGACACAACATACATTTGAAACAACTTTGACCATAATCATATGTCTGTTAAGGATGCAACTATGCAATAAAAAAAATTATCAAAATTTTTGAATTTTTTTCAAAATCTGAAGGTTAACCCCTACAAAATTGAATTTTTCGATAAATGCTCTTTATAATGAAGTTTACACTCTTTAATGTTGTTTAAAAATTCCTAACCACATTATAAATGGGTTTTGATGTATGATAAACTCTCTTTCATGGTACAAAGACATCACTATTGATTTAAAATTTTATTTAATAAATTTTACATACTACTTAAATCAGTGGACTAAAACCTATAAAATATATATTCTATAGAGAAACAAACACAACATACGTTTCTAAGCTCTTTGACCATCATCATATATCTGTTAAGGATGCAACTATGCAATAAAAAAAGATTATCAAATTTTTTGAATTTTTTATGAAAATATGAAGGTTAACCCTTACAAAATTGAGTTTTTCGATAAATGCTCTATATAATGAAGTTTACACTCTTTAATGTTGTTTCAAAATTTCTAACCACATTATACAACTATATTAATTTATGTTAAAATCTCTTTCATGGTACATACACATCACTATAGTTTTAAAAAAATTAATTTTATAAATTTTACATACTACTTAAATCACTGGACTAAACACTATAAAATATATGTTCTCTAGAGACACGGACACAACATACATTTCAAACGTCTTTGACCAGCATTATATGTATGTTAAAGATGCAACTATGCAATAAAAAAATATTGTCAAATTATTTTGAATTATTTCAAAATCTAAAGGTTAACCCCTACAAAATTGAGTTTTTTGGTAAATGCTCTATATAATGAAGTTTACACTCTTTAGTGTTGTTTAAAAATTTCTAACCACATTATAAATAGGTCTTAATGTATGCTAAACTCTCTTTCATGGTACATAGACATCACTATAGATTTTAAAATTTTAATTTCATAAATTTTATATACTATATAATAACACTATAAAATATATATTCTCTAGAAAAATGGACACATCATACATTTCAAACAACTTTGACCATAATCATATGTCTGTTAAGGATGCAACTATGCAATAAAAAAGATTATCAATTTTTTTGAATTTTTTTTCAAAATCTGAAGGTTAACTAACCCCTACAAAATTGAATTTTTCGATAAAGGCTCTATATAATGAATTTTACACTCTTTAATGTTGTTTAAAAATTTCTAACCAAATTATAAATGAGTCTTAATGTATGCTGAACTCTCTTTCATGGTACAAAGACGGCACTATAGATTTTAAAATTTTAATTTAATAAATTTTACATACTACTTAAATCAGTGGACTAAACACTATTAAATATATACTCTCTAGAGAAACAGACACAACATATGTTTCAAACCACTTTGACCATCATCATATATCTGTTAAGGATGAAAATATGCAATAAAAAAAATTGTCAAATTTTTTAAATTTTTTATGAAAATCTGAAGGTTAACCCCTACAAAATTGAGTTTTTTGATAAATGCTCTATGTAATGAAGTTTACACTCTTTAATGTTGTTTCAAAATTTCTAACCAAATTATAAATGTGTCTTAATATATGCTAAACTCTCTTTCATTTACATAGACATCACTATAGTTTTTAAAAATTTAATTTAATAAATTTTATATACTTTTTTAAATTAGTGGATTAAACACTATAAAATATATATTTTCTAGAGAAACGGACACAACATACATTTCAAACCTCTTTGACCATCATCATATGTCTGTTAAGGATGCAACTATGCAATAAAAAAGATTGTCAAAATGTTTGAATTTTTTTCAAAATCTGAAGGTTAACCCCTACAAAATTGAATTTTTTTTTGGGTAAATGCTCTATATAATGAAGTTAACACTCTTTAATGTTGTTTAAAAATTTCTAACCATATTATAAATGAGTCTTAATGTATGCTAAACTCTATTTCATGGTACAAAGACATCACAATAGAATTTAAAATTTTAATTTAATAAATTTTACATACTACTTAAATCAGTGGACTAAACATTATAAAATATATATTCTATAGAGAAACAGACACAACATATGTTTCAAACCTCTTTGACCATATATCTGTTAAGGATGCAACTATGTAATAAAAAAAGATTGTCAAATTATTTTGATATTTTTATGAAAATCTGAAGGTTAACTCCTACAAAATTGAGTTTTTTGATAAATGCTCTATATAATGAAGTTTACACTCTTTAATGTTGTTTCAAAATTTCTAACCACATTATAAATGTGTCTTAATGTATGCTAAACTCTCTTTCATGGTACATAGACATCACTATAGTTTTTAAAAATTTAATTTAATAAGTTTTATATACTTTTTTAAATCAGTGGACTAAACACAGTAAAATATATATTCTCTAGAGAAACGGACACAACATACATTTCAAACCTCTTTGACCATCATCATATCTCTGTTAAGGATGCAACAAAAAAAAGATTGTCAATTTTTTTGAATTGTTTTCAAAATCTGAAGGTTAACAAAATTGAGTTTTTCGGTCAATGCTCTATCTAATGAAGTTTACACTCTTTAATGTTGTTTCAAAATTTCTAACCACATTGTACAATTATATTAATGTATGCTAAACTCTTTTTCATGCTACATAGACATCACTATAGATTAAAAAATTAGTTTAATAAATTTTATATACTACTTAAATCAGTGGACTAAAGACTATAAAATATATATTCTCTAGAGAAACTGACACAACATACATTTCAAACTTCTTTAACCATCATCATATGTCTGTTAAGGATGAAACTACGCAATAGAAAAATATTGTCAAATTTTTTGAATTTATTTAAAAATCTGAAGGTTAACCCCTACAAAATTGAGTTTTTCGGTAATTGTTCTATAAAATGAAGTTTACACTCTTTAATGTTGTTTAAAAATTTCTAACCACATTATACATTTTTATTAATGTATGCTAAACTCTCTTTCATGGTACATAGACATCACTATAGCTATAAAAAATGTAATTTAATAAATTTTATATACTACTTAAATTAGTGGACTAAACACTATAAAATATATATTCTCTTGAGAAACGGACGCAACATACATTTCAAACTTCTTTGACCATCATTATATGTCTGTTAAGGATGCAACTATGCAATAAAAAAATTGTCAAATTTATTGAATTTTGTTTAAAAATATGAAGATTAACCCCTACAAAACTGAGTTTTTCGGTAAATACTCTATATAATAAAGTTTACACTCTTTAATGTTGTTTAAAAATTTCTAACCATATTATACGTTTATATTATTGTATGCTAAACTCTCTTTCATGGTACATAGACATCACTATAGTTTTAAAAAATTAAATTTAATTAATTTTATATACTACTTAAACTAAGAAATATATGGTCTACAAATAGTACACTCTCATCACTAAAAAATAGCCAGAAGTAAAAGAAGATCCACATGAGTTAGATCATGAATCAATTGATCATTATATTCTAAAAACTAACTTGTACCAAGTGTAAAAATTAGATCTAGTTACAAAAACATCCAGTTGAGAACGAAAGAACAAATGTAACTTTTTAAAAATTAATTCTAAAGAACAAGTTCAAAAACAAAATTAGATAGAATTTCTCAAACTAACCGTACTCTGGTTGTTTTATTATACTTTTTTAGTTTTGTAACTGATTCACTTAACTAACTTTCTTCTTTATTATAGTACACATATAATTCACTTAACTAAATTTTTGGTTGTTTTTTTTTATTTTCTGAAACACATATAATCGAAGTCCAAACAGATCTTAAATTGTTCTAACAACGGAATGTTAATGCCACTTAAAGTCAAGGCTAATGTAAAATGTACAATAATTGTTCCACAGTTTTTTGCTTACCTTTTATGAAGGAAGATGTAGATATCTATACTATTATTTATGAAGTGATTTTGCTGATTTGTCGCATTCTCCATTATTTTTGCTAATTTTGCTTATTTTTCATATTCTTAGTAGTTTTTAGATTAAATTATCAATTTATTAATTTAGATAATATAAATATTTCGATTTTAATTAATTTATTAATTTAAATAATAAAATATTTCAAATTTTCTAATTGGAATTATGATTATAATTATTTTAACTTTCCCAACATTCTTACTAGGATTTAGCTTAAATCACTAATTTATTAATTTAAATAACATAACAATTTCAAAATTTCTAATTGGAATTACAATTATAATTATTTTAAACAAGTTAAGACCAGTTCTTATTTTGAGTTTGAAATACTAGGAGAAAATCGGTTTTGTTATATGGAGTTTTTGAATTATGAATTAGGTATTCTGATTTTTTCCAATAGTTATTTTACGTGCATGTTTTATTACTGTTTAATCTATAATAAAATATACTTTGATATTAAGTTTAGAGAGTTGCCTATGTAATCATGTTATGAACATGTGCTTAATGGTTTAGTTTCTAAAACGGCTAAAGTAGATATATTCTTAATGAATAATTAGATTTATCATTATGTAATTAACCATAAATTAACTTTAATAATAAAACTATCATATCTATTGCTTCTTTTATTAAAAGTAAACTTATGGAATATTAAGATAAGTCAATGTATATATTGATCAAGTAAACCAATGAAATATTATCATTATCTCAAATTTTGTTTTTTTAAGTTTTCTTCTAAATTATCATCGAACTTTAGTTTTTATTTAATTTTTATTTATTTTGTTCTTACTTGGATTGTGTGTATTTTAGTATTTTTTTTGGTAATTTAATATATGTTTCTGGTTCAAAAATACAAAGTAGATTAAGGAGACCAAAAGTTCACATTCTTACTGTACTTTATTTTGTGGAGTATTTGATATGTAATTATAAATTATCATGATTTTTAAATTATATTATATATATTAATAATTATTAATAAAACGATTATGCCCGCACATGCGGACAAAACACCTAGTTTGTAAGTAAACATGATATTTATTCGAAGCAATGGCAAGAAAGTGGTTAGATATTTGTAATTCATGTTCAAAAACAAAATCACATGCGCTTTTTTATTAGCAATAATAATGGTGCTCATCGTTCTTTTCTTTTAATATTGTAGATTATTATGGTTGAAGTGCACTAAAGAACAAGAGGTTTTGTTACAAGTAGGTTTTATACTTCATGTCTTACAAAAATGTTATTTTAAATTTTTCCTAAAAATTAAGAAAAAATAATTAAAAATCTTATATTTTTGATAAATACATTTATTTAACCAATAATATTTGAGATAAATAAACATCTTTATAAGATCAAACATTTTGGAGTGAATATTAATGTTAAAATTGATATAAATTGTATATGAATTCTAAAGTGACATTCTTTGTGTTACAAAAAATATCAAAATGACAATTATTGAAAACAGAATAAGTATGATTTTATCATGGCAAGCTTTAAGTACGTATTGTATGTATTAAATGATTGATCAAATCAAAATCTCCTTAGATTGACATTTGGCAGTAAAGTAACTGAAATGTATTAGTCAGTGAATATTAATACATTTTCAATTTGGTAATATGTCAAAGAAACACACAAAAACATATCTATTGGCAACAATATATTTGGAATGTGCTAGTCAATGGAAGTTAATACAATTTCTGCTTTGACTTTGAATATATTCAGAGTCAAATCAATTTCTGTTTTGAATTTGTATAGTATGATTAAAGATATCTCAAAACAACATATCCTTAGACACAACTATAAAATAGATTTCGAGACATAGGCAAAAGTGATACATTGACAATACTTTAAACATGAATTACACGATTGGATTCATGAGCTTTCTCGTAATTTCTTCAATCTTCAACGTTCTCTTGGTTCCAGGTTGGTCCGTTTATAAACTGCACGTTTTGTCTTTTCTAATAACAAATTGTGAAAATATTAATATTCTGTTATCATAGTTCTTTTCTTTTTGAATGAAATGTAGAAAAAGTAGAAGCAATGAAATGTCTTGGACCATGTGAGTTTTACAACTGTAAGGTCGACTGCAAAAAAAGAGGATATCTGGCAGGCGAATGCGTTGGTTGGAATCAACCTGATATGTGTTGTTGCATTCCTAAACTCCATAACTAACATTATTGCATGTCTAAATGTTTTGAAACATTCTTAATAATAAATATCGTCGCCTTGATAATATGCAAGCAATTTTTTTCTCTTCTTTTACACTTTTGATCGTCTTTTTCAAAACTCAGAAACCGTACCTTTATCAGATCTCACCTTGTGAATAAGAAAGATATCGTATCACCGATCTTTCTCTTCAAAAATTTGGACACATCTGAATTTACATCTACTATTTTCAGTTAATTTCGTAACTAAAATTTAAGTTTAAGAAAAAACAAATATTAAGACATAAATAATGATTTAATTAATTGGGTGTGCGATGGTGGATAGTGTTTTAGCCTATATTGTATAGTGGCATCAATGCACAGTGGTAACCTAAATAGGCATGTTTGGCCACCGTCACCGGTAATGTTCTTATTTCTCCTCCATTACATCCAATTTTAATCAAAATATCAATTTAACCTCATCTTACCTAGTTTTATATTTAGAAACGTAATTGAAGTGGTTCATTTTTTGTATTTGTTTTTATCCAAGATTCTTTTTTGTGGCATAAAACAGTATAACAATGAAATTAAATTTGTGAAAAATAAATGTACTAGCTATTATCATGAAAGGGAATAATTTTCTTTATTAGGCGTAAAAAGACTAAGTTTCTTTAGAACTTATTTTGACAGCTAAAACATAAAGAGCAATTGAGAACTCTTTAACATGAAAATGAAAGAAGAAAACAAAATAAATTAAGATTCATTCAAAAAGGTTAAGAAACTTAATTTATGTATTAGGTAGAATTTTTAGTAGGTGCTCCCAAAATGTAATAGCCTACAAAATGAACAATAACATTCATTAAATGAATCATAAGAGATTAAAAAAACACGAAAATGCATGAATCATAAGAGATTAAAAAAACACGAAAATGCATGCGGTCATATTTCAAAACAGAAACTTCAGTTCTCAAAAGAATGAAAACAAGATTCCAAGTCTTGATGATGTGGCTCAAAAGACAGCCAATATGTTTTCCAAGCCTCTCTACATCGGTGAAAGTGATTGATTACTTCAGGATTTGGAATCTTTGTTTCATTTTTTCAGAGCTGAAGTTTCTGTTTTGAAACTGTAAAAGAGTTTACCCCAGAGAGAAAACATCACAAGACCACCTTGTATGTTTTCTTCTAGATAGGCTTTCTTAGCAAGAACCATAAAATATTGAAGACAACACAACTTTATCAATTACGTATCACACAAATATTGAAGTCTTCATCAATAGTTAGCACAACTTAATCAACGTTCTGCACAAATATTAAAGTTTTCCTTAATAGATAGCAGAATGACATCTTTTCCTCTCACCCAGTTATTAAGATGCTGATTTGAAAATATAATATAGTATATCATATTGTCTGGATGATTTTTAGATCCTCAAGCACATTCACTTCCCCATGTGACCACTATACCTTATGCTCATTACAAAGTTAGATCACACAATTAACCGCTAATAAATAACAATGTTATAGTCATGCAATGATCAACTAATCAGTGTTTGGTAAGCGAGCAATCATTGTTTTTTTTTTCTTAAGAAAAGATATGTATTTTCAATAGGGGTGGGCACTTTACCCGATATCCGAAGTGGCACCCGAACCCGATCCGAAAAACCCGAACCGAAATCCGAACCGAAGTAGTAAAATACCCGAACGGGTATTGAATAAGGAGAGATTGGATACCCGAACCCGAACGGATAATACCCGAACCCGAATGGATATTCGAAGATAACCGAACATATGTATAATTAACCATATATTTCTAGTTTATATATCTCATTTTATATAAAATATTTATATTGATACTACACATACTTTAAGTTCATATGATATACATACAATTACGGAAAAAATGATTTGTTAATCACTTAAAATGCATGTCAAGTTTTTTATTTCAAAAATTAACAAAAACTTACATAAAAAAAACTAAATTAATGCCTTTTTAGTTTTAAAATGTTATGTCCAAATCTATTAACCATTCAATCTATTAAAAATAGAAAATTAGTTAACTAAAAGTTATATTTTTAAATACAACAAACTTGAGAAATGAAAATTTTAATTTTTTTTTTCAAAATCTAAATATCCGAACCCGATCCGAATTAACCGAATCCGAACTAAAAATACCCGAACCCGACCCGAAGTACAGAAATACCCGAACGGGTTCTAGACCTCTATACCAAAATACCCGAAAATCCGAAATACCCGACCCGAACCCGAACGGGTACCCGAACGCCCACCCCTAATTTTCAACATCAGAAAATGAAAACACTGAGCCACATGTGTCATATGATATTAGAATTCGAACCCACAAAACATAAACAGCTTTGTTTTCATTTTCTTGTTGTTCATGACAAGCCAAAAACTATATGCATCACCTAAACATTAAACTCCCAAGTAGTTAAACAAACAATATATTTTGCCTAAGTGAGTTGTTGCAAAACCAAAGAACAAGAAGAGAACACATGCATACAAGAGGTGGCAATGCACAAGAGAAGACACGAGATTCTTGGAGAGCAAGAAAGTTACGAACATGCAAACCATCTTCTGAAAGAGAGCAATCCTGACGGTTCAGGGATATGATCTGGAGAAATCGGTTGCGTACTCGGAAGATGTTTGAAGAAGGCCTTCACAGCTCCAGCCACACCATCCTCGTCCTTCATCTCATTTGCTAACGTCTCCGCACTGCTCTTCACCTGCTCCCAATCAAATGCTCAGTGTCATTTACTAACCCAATGGCCAATGGCATTGCCATGATCATTTAAATATTCTCAAAGTATACTAATTCACCTTCTCGTCTAGCATAAAATTTATGGCATCTTCAAGCTTATGGAGTGAGAACTCGTCAACTGGGATTGGTGCAGGACCTACTCCTCTAGCGTGCACTCGTTCTCCCCAAAAAGGTTGGTCTCCAAAGAAAGGCACAATAGTTGTTGGGCACTGTGTGTTTCAAACAAAAGCAAAAACACTTACATGGTATTAAGTATTAACTACTAAAGTCCCATCTCAAGATGCATACTTCTTATAGCTTCCACTTAAATTAAACTTACCGCTGCTTTAAGCCCTGCAGCCGTTGTTCCAGCACCCCCATGATGAACCTGAAAGCAGAAGAATAACAGTTTGAGACATGTTCAAAGACTAATCTAAGAGGAGTGGCAGATTACTTATAAGCATACCACTGCCTTGCATCTCGGGAATAACCAGTCATGTGGGACATTATCCAACAAGTAAACGAAGTCCTTGGGTTCTTTCACTGTATTAAAGCCACATCAACCATATATATTGTAAATAATATAAAAAACAAGCAAGCATCCAATAGAAAAAGGGTTTAGACATACAGTTCCCAAGGCCACCCCATCCTTTGTTGATGATTCCTCTCTGTTTAGTTCTTTGAAGTGCTTCCACAATTATCTCAGTCATTTTCTCTGGTTCTTGTACAGGCTTTCACCACACACAAACACAGAACGGGAGAGACATTATTTTACACAGCCATAGATAGAATTTTTAGAATAAGTGGAACCTCTGGAAAACTATTCAGGTGAAGGTGGAGAAAACTCACAAGACTACCAAAGCCGATGTATATAGGTTTGTCACCAGCTTCTAGCCATTCCACAAGCTCAGCAGGAGGTTCATAGTTTGACGCAAGATCAAGGAAGCAAAATCCCACTACATCAATTTGTGGCCCCCAGTCTGAAAAAAAGTTGAGAAGTAATGAAACTAAACTTGCTATTCATAGAAACATAAATAAACATAATCATTTCATCAGTAAGCTCATGAGTTATACTACCTTTAGGCTTTGGGACTAGATTAGGACTCCACATATATCCATGTGGAATATTAGAGCCAGAGCCTTGTGTTCCACTTAGATATGAAACAGGACGCAGCTTCAGTTTCTTTTTCCTTAGGTCCTTTATCATGTCCCTTATTCCAAGCCAGATCAATGAATCAACGATATGATAAGAAAGCTGAAATTGAGTTAAGCCGATGTTAAAAGAAGAAGTCAAGTTTTATAGCAAACCAATCAGAGAGTAAACAAGTCTCACTCTGTATCCTGCTGGTTGTTTGACACGTGACAAAGGGTGTGGAAACTCACTAGTTGGCCTGAAAGATAGTGAATGATTCACAACAACAACAAATTAACATTCATTTCAGCCAGAATCTGTTGCTAATACAAGACTTACGTCCATGGCATGGTGAAAAACACATGAATCGGTATCCTCAGTGCCTCTGCCACATGAGTATGTCCTGAAATGGCCAGTCCCAAAGTTAGTTATGGCATTGCAGATGTTAAAAAAGTAGTCAGTAATTCAAGAGTTTCTGAAAGTAAATTAACCATATGCTGGAGGGTTGGCGATGATGGCATCAGCTTTAAAGGAGTTCCCAGAATCTGGATCAGGCTCTTTACATGCTGGAAGTAGAGAATTTATGATGTCCTTCATTTGTTTTCGTTGGATTTGAATCTCTGAAGGGCCTGATGGCAAAAAACCTTTGTTCTTAACCATATCTACACACAACATAATAAAGAAACCAGTGAATTGCTGATAACCGTTTAAAGCTACATGTTGTGAACAAAAGCTAATTAACTTTAGAAGAAATCAAATAACTTAAAGAGAGGAAAACGAATTGAGGCAAATACCCATTTATGTGAATGAATAAATTTACAATCTTTTAAACCCGTATTTATACCAGCCTCAAAACCCGATTAACTTTTCTCTTTAGTAAAACATCCTAATCCTATATGACCTTTTACTAGTGCACACTTCGAGAATTAACACTACATATGAAGAGAGAGTGGGGAGTGTTTTGGTAGATAACATACATTCAGCTAGCACTTTTGGATCTCCACCTAAAGGATAAAACTCCAATCCAGCAGTCAAAACAAACTCTTTAAAATTTGCATGAGTTGCAAGCCTGACTCTATGCCCATACTCCTGCATTTTCAAACAATTCAAGTTCAGAACTTTTTCAAAATTTAAGGTTGTAAGATATCTACCAACCTGAAGGCGTTTGGCTATTGCAACAAAAGGCTGAACGTCTCCGCGTGTTCCAACGATCAGCATCACAATCTGCATATGAGGGATGTACTGAAGATCCACCCCATCAATGGACTCATCAGGGCAAACACCGTTTCTGGAGGATTCTTCTTCACGGTCTACAGGGATAGGTTGTGGGATAGCATCTGCTGGAACTTCAAACTCAACTGACCCATCATGTTTCACAGTAGCTATACGGTTCAACAATTTTAGCTGCAAAAAATACAAACATTAAAAAAACAAAAAAGGTAATTCAAAATACATACATTTAAAATAGACGGTTGTACCTTCTTCCCTGCAGAGATTGTGTCATCGAAAATCTTAGCGGCATCCTCGGCAAGAATCTGCTGCCTCTCAGACATTGATTTAACTAACTTAGGCTTGGACGATGATGGTGATGATAATGATGATGATGATGATTCAGCCATATCGCTACTCGAAGAACTCTCCACTGGCATTGACCATACTCGTGAAAAGCTTTTATTGCCACCACCTGAAAACACACACACCAACCAGAAGGGAATGGATCCAAATCTGATAAAGGATCGACCTTTAGCCTAAACTAAGATAAATAAACAATACCTGAAGATTCAGACACAGCGTTGTCGGCAATGGAGGCAACAGGAGGATCTGGTTTGCTCTCTACTTCTTCAGAGCCATTAACGACGGCACTACAACGACCGCCTTCAATCTCCTCGATTTTCACAGAAGTACGGTCGGAACTTGAAGAAGAAGAAGAAGAAGAAGCCCTGTCTAGTTTAGCCGGCGATAATTCCGGCATCGTATTCTTTCTCTCTCTCTCGGTCTCTTCACCAGCAGAAGAGACGATCTTGATCTCTCTGTCTCTTGGGTGTCTCTTGAATGTGCGTGAGCCTGTTTATGAAGCGCCGAAAGTGAAGGGAAAGATGAATTATACGATTCTTTTCTTGCTTCTCTTGTAATTCTTCAAAAAATCGAAACTTTAATAGAAAAAAAGTTTGTTCGGACAGAATGGGTCGATGGCCGTGTGTGTGTGATGGTTCGGTCTGGTTCAGACAAAGATTCGCGAATAACTGTCGGAACGATGAATGATTCGGTCAAATAAATATTCCATGAAACGCTGTCGTATCTGTTGACAGCGAGCGAATCTACTCTTCTGTCTTTTTGGATTATACGTCTTTGTCGTCTTCTTATCCCCTGGATATTTAATTTAGTTTCATGTTTATTTTATTTTTATTAATTTTTGTCACGAAGTTTCATGTTTATTACAAAATCACAGTTAAGAGACTTCCAAATTTACGACAAAATAAAAAAATATTCCCACCTTTTTTTAATTAGATGACGTCTTAAAATTTTATATAAAATTAAAATTATTAACTTTTTATATTTTCTAGACAACTATATCGTTATCTATTCAACTACACACAATTCAACCGATAATAAAATAGACTATAAAATACATGGTCATAACATATAAAAATTAATAAATTTTATATTGAAAAGTTGGAAGTATTATAATATTTAAAGCCAAAAAAAATCTGTAAACCATAATTTATTAAAAACGGAGAGAGTATCAATTTTGAATCTTTATCAATGGTGCACAATTTTTATGGTCAAATGTTGATATTTTATTTTATTTATTTCCTTTTATACACGGTTCTTTAAATAACAAATTTTAAAATAATTCCTATTTTAAAATTCACTAGTTATTGTAGATATGTAATTTGCTCATTATGAGAAAACGATATTATGAAAGAGGAGTTACTAAACATGTACCACCAGTAACTACCTTGTCCAGCCACTCAAGACGAGAGGCTCACATAAAAAGAGCCATTCTCATTTCTAAAATGATGCTTGATGGCAGGAATGTGTTTAACCCTCGACCTGACTACACCCTCTTCCCCACAAATCCACTAGCTGATCAGAAACATGACTCAAATGTAGTTCTTGGAGGTTCACAAGATTCTCTATCCCTTTCTGCACCGACTCCAACACTCTACGAGCTTTGACATAAAGCTTTTGTAGCCCAAACATCACACCATCTTCTATCACAACTTCTGTAAGATGCTGCATCTGGACTTTATCCAGAATCTTCAGATTCTCAAACCCTTCATCAAAACACAATCTAGTCCCCATGTGCGCATTGTAAAGCGAAAGCCACACTAATTTAGGAAGTGTTTGGATATAATGAATGGCGTTTTTTTGCAGCTGAGATCCGCGCTGGCCCAAATAAGTAACGTTCTGAGGGTTACTAAACCAACTTGGTATTCTTTCCGGTTTCCCTGTAAGAAAGAGTTTCTCAATGCTAGAATTTGCTATCAGTCCATCTATATCTAACGGTTTATCTTTATGAATAGATGTTAGGGATAAAAATCTGAGTCTTTTGATCTTATTAAGTGACTCGCATAAGTCACTTCGATGTTCTCTTCTAATCATGACAAGACTTATTATCCTGAGTTGAGTCATGTTCCCTAGCGTTTTGATAAGCTTAGCTTATGCGTTGAAGCAGTCTATGGCTTGCAAATCCTTCAGCTAGCAGATATTCGGAGAAACTCTTGTACCTAAAATATAGTTTTAGTTGGAATCATGTCCATAGTTGCAATGAAAAAATATTCAGATAACGCAACTTCCATAGCTTCCACATCCTTAGAGGAAGCTCATTAACCTTAGAGTGCTTAGTGTTCAATGTCTCCAAGTTGATGAGTCTATGGAAGTCTCTTAGGAGTTCCTTCACTTTGGTTTTCGACAAGTTCAAGTATTTTAAGTTGAATAGAGTTAACCAAAAATCTGGTAGCTTGTTGATGCCAGAGCCTTCAAGGTCTAAGGATCTTAGAAGTCTCAGAATTGGAGGCAGTTCAAATTTAGTGCAAACCAAAATAGAGGGAAGATTTGTTCTACTTACGGTACCTGACCTCATCTCTTTCTGAATGCATAAATGGCGATACCGTAACTCTCAGTTGTTTATGCATCATCATCATCATTGTTGTTATTAGATACACCACATAATCTTTCGGCTTTGGATATAGAAAGAGCAATCTCCTTGATCACATCATGCATCTTGAACACTTTGGGTCGTCCAAAATAACCATCAGCCACTTCCTCTGTTTTCACTCCTCTGATCGGTTACACAAACCATTGTGTCATCCACATCCTAACGAGCTTCTTTCTTTTCACCTGATAGTTCACAAGGAACATAGGACAGTTTAAGAAACAACGTTTAAGAGGATATGACAGGTCACTGAAGCTAAGCAACAAGATGCTTCAAACAACCATGAGCTCTTTTTGTTCATCAGTTCTCAGTTCAAAGAGTTGAGACTTGTTTCCACTCTGATTCCAACTTCTTTGTACCACAATCATCAACAACAGTTGACAATGATGCTCCTTGATAGGTTTATGAACGAATGTACCTTTTCATGGATTCAGAATGGAATGAATCAAGACATTCACCTTTTCTAGCTTCTGAGCTATGGAGTGTGTAGTCGACATATACTTGGGGAAATGAACTGCACGCCAAAGCTTTGTGCAGCATCGATTATGATAGATGTGATAGGTAAACTCATCGATGATGTCTTACACTTGGTAAGCCACATCCTTTGTGTTTGCCGCAAAAGTTGGAAAGAGTTGAGTTGTTGTTGCCGTGGTGATGGTGGATCCATTCCCATCTTGTTTATGGGTGTCCTCAAGAAAGGACTTTATGATAAGCACCTCCTTTTTCATCTCAATCTCGCTATGAACTCCTGACATCAACAAGGTTTCGTTTTCTAGGAGGCTAAGCATCAGTCCGATTCCAACATCAACAGTAGCTGAAGCCATCTTCTCTGTAGCTTGACACACGATCTCTCTTGAACCTTTTATCTGTGACTTATTCACACTTTACCTGCAAAATGATATATTGCTCAGTTATTATCTGCAAAGTCAACAGTCTTTGAGCTGCTTTCACATTTGCAACTTGAATTTTATTTTCATATTGGGCACCGAAAAACCAAATCATACAGAATCAATACAAAAACTGAACCAAATTTCATAATATGAACATACTTTACTATGGAACCGACAAACCGAAACCGAACGGAGAAGCGAATAGATACCAAAATTTTAAAATACCAAATATCCTAAAAAGCCGAATTATCCTAAACTCAAATTAACAAAATATTTTTATATCTAAAATATTTAAAATTATTCGAATTAACCGAAATTTTTATCTGAACAATCTGAATTAACCAACATTTAATCTGAATATTTCAAATTATCTGATTTTTTTATCCATATTATCTGAAACATTGAAATCAAGTCGGAACCAAATCAAAACCGCTTTTTTTGTCTTGGATAATAGCCACTTCACAACTTTGCAATCCGTACCAAACCAAAAGCAGAACCAAATTTTATAAATAGCTAAACAGTTACTAATCTCTAAAACCGAATATCCAGACATATTTCATGCCATATATAAGAAAAAATAAGTTTATTAGAGGAAGGCGAAAAGTACACTGAATTTGCAGCTCAAATCTCACTGTGCTCAAATCTCACTGCTCTTTAAATATTTGATAACTTGGCATAATTGGTAGAGCAAAAGTAGATTACTAGACTACAATAATTTATCATGCAAAAAAACGAAAACAAAAAAAACAAAAACAAAAAGGTTGTTTGTTTTAAAGAGTTCACTCATTCTTCAGGCAAATCAAGAAGTTCAGCCATTGGTACTTTAGCCTCGACTTGGACTCCGTCTCCTTCATCCACGTCTGTTCCTTTGTTCTTGGCGTAATCTACTTTGAAATCATAATCTCCATCCATTGGATCTTCACCACCTGATGCTTTCTTAGCCTTCTTCCTCTTACTCTTCTCTGCTTTCTGCACTTTCGTATTCAGCATGCTATCAGCTGCGTATAGCTTCCTGTTCTGCCTGCTCGTCTCTGATTTCGACTTTCCTGTTTCTTCCTCCTCCTCTTCCCCTCCCATAGACTCATCATCACCACCACTCTCAACGCCAGCCTCTTGTTCTTCCGTCTGAGTCTTAGCTTCATCCTGTGATACATACCACAAGTTAAAACCAGACCGAGAAGGTTACAAGCAAGTGTTTATTAAACCAACCTCGAACATAGTTTCATCGAAACTGAGAGGAGCATTCGAAGGAATCTCAACAGGGTTGAACTCGTTAACAGTCTTCAAACTCCCAATAAAAGAGGATTCACCACTGTAAACCTCATCGATGTTGAACTCCTTAGCCAGCTCCGGCACAATCTTTGACTCTGCGTGTTCACCTTGCTCCCTCTTCGGCGGCATTGTATAGAATGGAATCTTGCCTTCATTCCAGTCACGCAACACAATCCTCGCAGCAGCTTCTATGTCCACCAGACCACCCTTCTTAAGCTTGCCCCTCACGGTGGCGACTTTGTAAAGAAAATCATCAACTCCCTCGAAGCTAGGGATCTTGTACAGAGTCACAAGCATTTGCGTTGAACAAAGCTTGAGAATCTCCTTCACTGAGTTATCCACACAGCAACAGTTAAGCCAATGAGATTCATAACCTTAACAAGACAAAAGCACAAAGTTATTACCTGGACTAACTGGATCTTCCAACTTCTCGATTCTTTTACAATTCCGGAGAGCTATAGAAGCATCATTCGCTGAAGATTCTTTGAGCAACACAACACCAGGACAATCCAACAGCTTCACGTTTTTGTCCAAGTGAACCTCTTGGAGAGACCTAGTCAATCCAGGGGTAGCACCGACGTTGACAACATGAGCTCTCTTCAAACTGTTGATAAGACTACTCTTCCCTACATTAGGGAGTCCTATAATACCAACCGTAATAGATTTTTTCAACTGCCAAAACAAAAAAAAGAAACATTAATCCAAAGCTGGATAATACAACTCAATGAAAGTATAAATTAATCCAAACCTCATGACTTCTCGAGTAGTTTTTCAGCAGTTTGATAAGAATGTCTGCACCAAGACAATCACTCGTCTGCAAAATACTGTTTGGTTTCGATGACGCCTTTGATGACTTCCACCCCAAGTTTGATCTCTGTTCCTGAGTGCTACATTTGAATGCAACAGCTGGAGATTCTTCCCTAAGGTACTTAAGCCATTTCTCAGCAGCCTCTCTAGGAACAAGATCTACACTAAAGAGTAATGAGTCTAATGACACCAACGGCACGAGCAGAGACTTTGAATAGATAGAAAGCTTACCAATCTTGTTCAGAACCAACACGTGGTGCTTATTAGGACCAGCATCCGCCACCTTGGAGTTACAACGCGTGCCGAGGGGGTCACGTGCATCAAGAACCTCGAGAATGACGTCAGACAATTCAATGACATTCTTAAGCTCCTTCTTGAAAGCATTCTCAGAGTTATCTGATGAAACAAATAGACATCAATGGAATGTTATAGGCAAATAAAAAAAATACAAATCAAAAACACAATAACACTCACCTCGAACATTAACAAGTCTAGTTGAGTCATCTCCCTTCTTCCCCTCTCCATATCCTTCTTCTGTCTTGGTATCCTCATCAATAACCAAACCAAGTTTCCTCTTTTTCGCCTGAAATAGATTCATTAAGTGAGATCACAACCATTGTTCTAAAAATCGGTCTACTCTAAACGGCCTAGTCTGCAAATCAGGTATGAGCGGAACAATTTTTCAAACAGATTTTTTGAAAAATCGACAATAATCCTAATCAATGCCTAGCGATTTATAGAACATTGATCACAACATAAACATTACTAACGATTTTTCAAACCAATTTTTTTGAAAAAAATCGGTCTAGGCGTTCAAAAAATCGACAATGATCCTATGCCTAGCGACTTTTAGAACATTGATCACAACATAAACATTTACTAACGATTTTTCAAACCGATTTAATCGGTCTAGGCGTTCAAAAAATTGACAATGATCCTAATCAATGCCTAGCGATTTTTAGAACATTGATCACAACATAAACATTACTAACGATTTTTCAAACCGATTTGTTTAAAAAAAAGTCGGTCTAGGAGTTCAAAAAATCGACAATAATCCTAACCACAGCCTACCCATTTTTTAGAACAATGATCACAACATAAACATCATTTCATGATATCCTTTCTCAATCAACCAACACCCATAACACAAAGTACATGTCTTTAACAACTGTAACCTAAAAAGACTAAAGCTTTACCACTAACAAAGATTGAAGAAAGATTGATTACCCTTTCTTTGCGAGCCACTTTCTTCAGCTCAATCTCCTCGAGGGCGCGTGCACGTCGAGCTTCCAAGGCTTTAAGCTCCTGTTCCTTGAAAGGCCAGTCGTTGGGGATGCCTGGGTCCTTCTCTGCTCTGGGCTTACGGTTAAGGCCCAGCTTCTTAGCTTCCTTTGCCTTCTTCTTGTGGTGCTCCTTCACCTTTCTTATGACCTTGTGCTTCTGCTTCAAGGGCACCCTCTTGCTCTTGCTCTCTGCAAAAATTCAAAAAAAAACAAAAATCAATAAAAGACCTTTCTTAATTAACACACTGAGCTGAGACTGGATTGAGAGGGTTTAGCTTAGCTTACTTGTACTCTTTTTCGGCATTTTTTTTTGTCTTCCGCCGGGAGCTAGAAACACACAAAACTGAGAAGAAGAGGAAGAAGAGGGTTTATGGAGAGAGGAAAAAAAAAAAGGGTTTAGGGTTTAAATAGATTTGGATTACGACCCGATTTGGACGAATTGACCCGACATTGTTTGAGTCAAGTCAATATAAAAATTAAAAATAAATTGGGGTGAGAGAGGCTCGAACTCTCGACCTCAGGATTACTCAGATAGCTATGAGACCTACGCGCTAGCCAACTGCGCCACCACCCCGATGTGTAATGATGTAATATTAAACTATTTATACCTTTTGTGTATTATGATAAATCGAAGCTATTTACATGTGTAATAAATCTTCATATCTTCTTTTTGAGTTTTATATGGAGTTAACGTTTGATCTTCCATGCTACTTTGTGGTCTACGGTTTAAGTACTCTTTGTGTGTGATCTTCTTTGTTTTTCTGATAGCAAACATCAACGTATTAGATAATAACGGGAAGAATTTGGAAAGTGTTAAGTAAATTGAATCACATTTGAGAAAGTGTAACTTAAATTCTTCTGGTGGGACGATGTCTCTCTTTGAAGACGATACAGCGTGCAAACAATGCCTGGTGTGTTGGTTTCATTCTCTCACATCTAAGCTAGGCCTACTCTTTGACATTCATAAGTTTGTGACATTACTAGATAAACGATATTATTGGTCGGCAAATTTTTTTTATGTTAGAATGTTGAAAGTGTTTAACAATATCAAGAGTGAGAACAAATCAGTTTTCTTCAATTTATTTCTTATAAGTGGATGATGATAGATACTGGTTAAGAGAATTGTTTCATCCTATAATGGATATGTATCTCAATCGTATCTGCCAAGAGCCTCTTAGAGAAAATTGTTTACTTGTTTTTGTAAACAAAAGAGGCAATAGAAAAAAGCATCATTATCCAGCCATTTACAGGTTTCAAGCTGCCTTTCTTCTATATCTAATTCTTATTTGTTCGCAATTTTAAAAGAGATTTTGGGAATAATAATAAATGATATGTTACAATTATTCGCATTTTTGTTTTTAGAATCTCTAGTCGTGCCACCAACAACAATATCCAACCCTTTAGTTGCATTTATTTTAATCACGTCGTGCTCTCCATGTCGTTAGTCGTTTTCCCATTTCGTCATAGTTCGTAACATTTTTTGGGGGAGATTAGCTTGTTTTTAAAATACAAATTGCACAAACATGAGATCATTGAGAAATGTGAGGCACACAAACATGAGATCATTGAGATATATATGGACCCCATTTCTTATACTCACTACATTAATTAAACAGTATAGTTTAATTGTCTATATTAAGAAAAAATCAGCTGCCTAACCTGAAGACAAAATCCAGTTTTCTCCATCCAGTTTTATCGCAGACTCTTCCTCGCTTCGGATCTTGACGGTCTGGTGTTGATTTTATTTTTCTTGAGCTAGGTTTTGTTAGATCTTGACGTTAAATAAGATGAAAAAAAGGAAAACCCTTAAGGGTTTCTTGGGATAGAGGCAGCCACTGTTTATAAGGTTTGATTTCCTTTCTGTCAATAAACCCACGTTTATTTTCCAGACAATTCTTGCTTTATCTGAAAATTATCAATTTTCTTCTTGTCAGTGCAGGCATTGAACAAAAATAGAGTGTTCCATTCCTATGTCATAATTGATCTACAAGAAGAAAAAAGAAAGAAAAAAAGAGAGATCATTTTTTTCTAGAGAAAGGGTTTCTTCTTAAGGGAACTAGAGAAGAAATGAATTGTTTTTCATGTTTATATTTCCATGAAAAGAAAAAAGCTCCCAAAGATTCAGATAACAGCCGTCGGAGAAATGGTGAGTTGACCGGTAGAGACAACAACAAAACACACCCTGGTATGCTTGGAAAACATATATTTTTTAAATATATATATATATTAGGGTTTTACAAGTCTCGATTCAGTAATCTTTGTGGTGCTTACAGAGAATCCAAAGCCTAATAAGACTGGAAATGAGCAGAACAAGAACGATGATGCAAACAAAGAAGTGACAAACAACATTGCTGCGAAAACATTCACCTTCAGGGAGCTAGCTACTGCGACCAAGAATTTCAGACAAGAATGTCTGATCGGTGAAGGCGGTTTTGGAAGGGTTTACAAGGGAAAAATCGAAAAATGTGACAAGGTTATTACTAATTAACTTGTCTTAAGGATCTTTCTCGAGTTTAATTTTTGGTCAGACGAATGGTGAATGTGATCTTGTAGATAATATCTAATTAAGTGTTAAATAGATGTCTTTCATTTTGGTTTAACTAGTTATATTTTATAGAAACTTGAATACGTTAGACTTGGTTGTCTTGGTTCAGATTGTGGCAGTGAAGCAGTTAGATAGAAATGGGCAGCAAGGGAACAAAGAATTCATAGTAGAAGTGTTGATGTTAAGTCTTTTACATCACAAGCATCTCGTGAATCTAATTGGTTATTGCGCTGATGGAGATCAAAGACTTCTTGTCTATGAGTACATGTCTCGTGGTTCACTTGAAGATCATCTCCTCGGTAAAATTACAAAACTATGATCAGTATCAAATGACTGGTTTATTGGATTAGTCTCAACATTTAATCGTTTGTTGAAATGCTTATAGATCTAACACCGGGCCAAGTACCATTGGATTGGGACACGAGGATTAGAATTGCGCTAGGAGCAGCCATGGGTCTTGAATACTTGCATGACAAGGCAGATCCTCCGGTGATCTACAGAGATCTCAAGGCATCTAACATCCTTTTGGACAATGACTTCAACGCCAAGTTATCAGATTTTGGACTAGCAAAGCTAGGTCCTGTAGGAGACAAACAACATGTGTCCTCCAGAGTTATGGGAACTTATGGTTACTGTGCTCCAGAGTATCAACGAACCGGTCAGCTAACCATTAAATCTGATGTTTATAGTTTTGGAGTTGTGTTATTGGAGTTGATAACTGGACGAAGAGTTATTGATACAACTAGACCCAAAGATGAACATAATCTAGTTACTTGGGTGAGTTTTTTTCATTTATTTGTTCTTGATATTATATACAAGGTCGCATGTAGGCACAACAAATTGAAACATTCTTAACCTTTTTTTTTGTGTGGAGATTATAGACATATATATATATTTATATATATTTTCAAATTATGAAGAAAAAATATTATTTTTTTATTAAATGTTTGTGACTTCTAAATTCTCCCTGCCCTGATTATATAAAACCCTTTTGGATTAAAATGGTTATAAAAATCATTGTGTGTGTTAGGCACAACCTGTGTTCAAAGAACCGAGTAGATTCCCGGAACTAGCTGATCCAAGTCTGGAGGGAGTGTTCCCGGAGAAAGCTCTTAACCAAGCCGTAGCGGTAGCAGCAATGTGTTTACAGGAAGAGGCAACGCTACGACCACTCATAAGCGACGTTGTAACCGCTTTAGGTTTCCTGGGAACTGCTCCTGATGGCACTATAGCTGTTCCACGTTACGACGAAGTTCGTCCTCCTCAGCCGTCGGGTGAAACCTCCGGTGAGGATTCTATGGCGCCGAAGGAACGGGAAAGAGCCGTGGCTGAGGCAATGGAGTGGGGAGTTGCTTCGAGAGCAAATTCTCGGAACACAAGTGCAGGACATTCTCTAAACCCCAGTGCAGCACATTCCCGGAACCCTAGTGCAGCACATTCCCGGAACCCTAGTGTTTCTTGATTTTAAGTTTTTTTTTTTTTTTTGTGTCTTGATTTTTATTTTGGGTTTGGTTGTTTTCTTTCCTTTTAAGTTAGTGGTAGGAGTTGTTACTATCTTTTTTGTGTGTTATATATTGTTCTGTTTTGTGTCATTGTGTATATTAATTCCAGCTGGGTTTTCATAGCTATAGAATGAAAAACTTCATGGTTTTCTATTCTTGGTTTTAAGATTTTTACGTTCATAGACTTTATTTCACAATAAATTTCTTTTGTTTCGAGTAAAAATGATTAATAATTATAGGAGCTTTGATACCGTTGCATGCACCATGCATGGAAAGCTCATAAAGAGCAGCTAAATAGCAACATTAGTGTAGAATGCAATATTAAAGGTAGAAATTGAAGCTATGTTTCGAAGAGGATACATGATCGGATGAAATAGTTCGATGTATCTCTTGATTATTGTTACGTGTGACGCAAGAAACCCTCTCGTCAGTACATAAACCTAAAAGGCCTTAAAATGATTGGGCTTATAAGTAAGGCAAAACGTGGGCTGGTCAGAAAGCCCATATCTAAGCCCAAAACATCATCCAAACTCACAATCTCTCTAGCTACCTCGCTCTCACGATCTTGAATTCTTGATAGGTGAGCTCAATCTGAAAAGCTATGTCAGGCGAGGTATGGAGATGGGTATTAGGTCTAACATACATACTTGCTGTTGCCACGATTTGGATTGCTTCCAGCTTTGTAGTCCAGTCTGTGGTGGACGCTGGCGTTTCTCCCTTCTTGATCACTTTCATTTGCAACTCATTGTTCGTCGTTTATCTTCCCATCTTCGAGATCAGTAGATATCTAGAAGATTCATACGGTAGTAGTATACTGTTCTGGAGAAACAAAAGGTCTCATTTACTTGAACTAGCCGAATCAGAAAAGACTGTTTTGCTCGGACAAGATGTTGTGATATCAGATGCATCTGAAGTATCAAGGGTTGTTGTAAGAGAGGATGCTAATGGGCTAGATGAGAAGGGACGCTGGACACGGATGCGAGTTGCTAAAGTCAGCCTTTTGATATGTCCGTTTTGGTTTTTGGCTCAGCTCACTTTCAACCTCTCTCTCAAGTACACGACAGTTACGGTAAGTACATTGAGAACTCTCATTCTTGTGTTTCTCTCTGTACTGAAACAACTCTTATGCTTGACTTGAATTTTTTTTTTTTAAGGTTCATAGTGATTTTTATTTCAGTTTTATATAATCTTTGGATGCTGCTTATTTCGTTTAGTGAATTTTAAAATTAATCCATTCTCTTTTATTTTTATTAAATGAATAAAAAAATGTTTCTATATATATATATTTTTTTAACTATGAAGAATATTACCTAGACATTTGACAACCGACAATATTTTGTTTTTATAATTCGGTTTAATTCGACATTTTAGCATAAGCAGCATAAAAAAAGATTGAGACGGGTGGTTACATCATCCTTGTTGTTCTGTTCTGAAACAACTCTTAAAGACATTTTCATTTTGTGAGTTTGCAGTCAAATACAATCTTAAGCAGTGCATCAAGCCTTTTCACCTTTCTTGTATCACTACTATTCTTGGGAGAGAGATTCACATGGTTGAAACTTTTCAGCGTTCTTCTTTGCATGTCTGGCACCATCATTGTGAGTATTGGTGACTCAGAATCTGACTCAACTGCAACAGCTAAGAACCCACTTCTTGGAGATATCCTCTCTCTAGTCTAAGCAGCTCTATACGCTGTCTACATCACTCTTATACGCAAAAAGCTTCCAGATGATGATGAGAGAAGCGGCAGCTTCAGTATGGCTCAGCTTCTCGGGTTTCTAGGTCTCTTCAACTTCTTCATCTTCCTACCTGCTGCTATAATACTCAACTTCACAAAGCGAGAACGGTTCAACGCACTGACATTAGAACAGTTTGGTCTAGTTGTTGGCAAAGGTATGCAAACCACATCACTTGTAGATGTAGGGATGCTGATTTGAGTGATGTTGTGTCTTGCGTTTTCAGGTTTGTTAGATAATGTGCTCAGTGACTATCTATGGGCAAAGGCAGTACTTTTGACAACAACCACAGTGGCGACGGCTGGGCTAACCATTCAGGTTCCATTGGCAGCCATTGTAGACAGCTTATCAGGGAACAAACCAAGCTTCACCGACTACATTGGAGCTGCCGCTGTAATGGTCGGCTTTGCAGGCATTAATATTCCTTCAGAATCAAAAGAGACAGCTATTGAGTTGGAACCTGAGACTCTAGTGTCCTAATTGTTTTCTAAATTGTTGAATACAAATGTAGCTAGGAAATAGAAGTGCAATTGTTCAATAATAAACGGTTTCATCTTGTTTTATTATTAGACTCTAAGCAGATACATTGAGATGTCCATACTTTTGCATCACTCTTTTAGTAGCTATAGTAGCTGCTTCACTTGCTCTCAGTGTGCCTTGTGCCATGAGAGAAGCAAACTCACGAGTAATCTCTTCCTGAATCTTGGTCCTAGCATCACCCAATGGGTCCTCTTTCACCTTCTCTTTACTAGCCGAAGGTTGAACAACAACCGGCGACTCGGAAGCTTTCTCAGATGGATTTGGACCAACAGGTTGTGACTTAGGCTTAAACTGTGGAGCGTTAGGGACAGCGCCGGCTCTCAGAGTTGCTTCCAGGTTCTGTATCATAGGCACTGCAAATAAGGGTATAAAAATTAGGATCCAAGACGTCAAGAGAGGTTTAGCAAAGTTATCTTCTACTACTACTTACTTAGAAGACCACCCATGGGGCTGTTCATGACCTCACTAGGAAGCTGGAGAATGTAGTCTGGGATGCCTTTACCAACAAGAAACTGAGACACCTCGTTGCTGAAGTTGTTGCAGTTGTGAGTAATCAAGTTGTAGGACTCAGCGGTGTAGCGAGGACTAATCTCCTCCAAGTACATCTCGAACACGTCTTTAGGAACATGTGTCTCACCCATCTCCACGGTTCGTAGTGGTGCTCCGTACGGAGTAGTTCCAGCAGGTAAATGCTGTATCCCTCCTCCGAAGAAGTACTCGTTCCCGTACACAACTATTCCCGTGTGCCTGAGAAAAGGAATACCCCAGCTTTAGTCAACCTTAATACCTTTAACACCATAGAGACATGGTAATATCTAAAGGAGGTTAGTTTTGCAAATCTTGTTCAAGAAAGTGTAAGCCTTTGAGACTAAACCCAGCAAAAAGGGTTAAAGTTTTCACCTTTCACTCAAATTAATAGAGAGAGAGAGATGGAACTGACCAGACACCTTCGATGACTTTTCCCAAGAGAGAAGCAGAGAGCTGGCTTAGGTCGTAGACATTCAACGTAACCTTATGAGCTTCCTGACATATCTCACATTCAATCAAAACAACACAACGAAGCAAAGAAACAGTTAACTTCAAACCAGAGAGGAAAAAGAGAGAGACTATACCTCAGCCATATCTCTAAATATCCTCGAAACAGAGTTATTTTTTTTGTCGGTAAGCTCAAATCTGAAAACTTTATTTGAAAGCAATGGTTCAGAGAGGCGATTTATAGAGGCAACCTGATTGGAACATTTCAAAGATTTGTCTTACGGCGTCGTATAAGCGGAAGTGAGAGCCCGCCCACACGGTCTCTACTCTGTTGTACGCTTCTAGAAAGTGCCGCCCAATAAATTAATTGACACGTTTCTTCTCATAACCGGTTCCGGTTCAACCGACCAGAATCTTTGAATTGATTTATAAAATGGTCACTGAACATCTTAACTCCCTTTAATCTATTACCCACATTCATACAGATTATATTCATATGTGGTCTCCGTCAAGTAATTTAATTTTTGTCAATATCCCTGATTAATAGATTCATGAATTGTAAACTCCCCCACCAAAATAAAATCTGATTACAAATGCACAAGAAAATTTGAAAAAAAAAATGTAACAAAGGAATAATAAAAACGACTAATCTACCATTATGGTTAAGCAGATAAAAGCCTGGACATTGAGCGAAAAAAAAAAGATTATATAGAGAAACAAATGAAGAGTAATCAAACTAGTGCTTCTTTATTTTCCAAAACAACAGATTAGGCCCAACGAAGCAGACATCAATGATCCCGCATTCTTTAAACCCTGCGACACCTTACACGGCTTAAGAAGAAGATTTGGAGCTCTGGAGTTTCTTTAAGAGAGAGGCGCAATCTTGGCACTCAAGTTGTCTGAACAAAAAAAAAACTGCTTCGTAAGATGCATTGAGCATGTGATTGTTATGACATGGAATAAATGTTTCTTAATTCTTACCATTGTGAACTATTACGCATTTTGTTGGACTTGGCGGTGAAGTTGCAGCATCCAATCAACATAACCAGTCGAACCGCCCATCTGGTCATCGATGAGATTTCTGAGGAGAAGGAAGCCTTCTCGGGGTTGTTCTCCTTGCCTCACTAGCAAACACATGGGATGATATGACGGATCATTCTCCCTCACTTTCTTTATCAGCCTCATTAGCTTTTTCGACATCCCATTCTCTTGCTCTTGCAGTGTAACCTAAGATCCACCACAAAGAAAGACTGAGAAATTAGTATGGAAGCATATAGATCATTATAAGATGTAACGCTGGTTAATAAATTCATATGTACGTGGATGAAAGAGCATACCCTTGAGAGCTCTGCTGCAAAGTCAGCCCCAAGAAGACATTTAGCAATGTCAGGTGAAAGCATCCGACCAAACCACAACACCAATCGAAACCCATCATCGTAAATGTAAAGGCCTCTAGAATCCAAACTCTCTGCAGCCAGAGGCATTCTCCTTAGTACGTCCTTAAGGTCATCATGGTCTGCCGATGGCTGCAAACATGTCAAATTCATTAATGATTTTAAGAATTTTCTGAAAAGATGTACATTGAGATAGAGAAGCACAAACCTTTAAGAGCCATTCGTCAACACGGAATAAACTGGGATATAAAAGCTTCAATAGCTTTTTGACAGGCAGGGCCATCATGGTGAAGCCTGCCGCACTTCGTTCGTCAAGTGAAGCATCAGCTGGTCCACCATGAAGAGGTGTGGACTTACAAATGGCCAATCCGTACAATGGCAAGAACTTCAGAGACTCTGGGTATATTAATCTAGACCCCAGCCGATGCTGCACCGAGTGAAGATTACGATATTCTCTGAGAGCTTTAACAATCTTTTGCTGTATAGCATTCCGTGCATCATCCAATTTGGCGGACAAAGTTTTCTCAATTGCTGCAGAATTAAAACAGTTATTAAATAACATCCAAAGTAACGTATAATGCTACTGGGAAAAACTTGAATGTATCCTACCTAATCTAGCATATACAGAGACAATGGAGCCAGTGTCTGCTTGTCTATACATCTCTCCGAGATCTGTAACCACTGGTGCAATAGCTGTGTGTACCCTTATACGCCTCTCTCCGCAAGAAGCAGTATATCTTAGTTCTGTTAAGGATTACTAAAACCACATGATGTGTTGTACCAAGCTGAAAATCTAAACTCAAGTATGTTTTAAATATACACTATTCAAAGGATACAGTAAAGCGACTTGGAAATACACAGTCGGGGTTGTTAGCAATGTCTCTTCCAGAGCTAGCTGCACTGCATATGCTTTGTCACAGTCAACAGCAGGAAGAGCAAGCAGGTCGGCAGACCTTAGCATGAAGTTCCCATGGTAGGACGAGCAACGAATTCCTGTATAGCATACCAACGAATTTAGCATATCTTGAGTGACATAACAGGCGGCACAAATGAATATTGTATCATAAACTCTTAAACCTTTTCCACATCTTATTCGCAAAACGGATTCCCAGGCAGTTTCCCTTGTAAGGTCTCTAGCCAGCTCGTGTCTTAACTTATCTCCATGGATAGATGATTGGAAGCCTGGATAGTAGTACACCTGTCCACCAGTGTATTTTGCCAGCGTCCCTACACAAACCAATGCATTTTAATACATAAATTTCGCACTTAAAACAGCAATACTGAACGGCAGGAGAAGCCACCACTAACTGACTCCAAACTCCTAAAATAAAAAAACAGTGACAATCACAACGTTCACGTACCTAAGGAGGCAATGTCAGTGTACTTATCACTGAATGCATAAACATTAATTGCAATCTGGAACTTGGTACAATCGGCAGCCATTTGCTTATAGAAGGCGTCTTCAGCTACCCTTAAAGCATATTCTTTGTCAGTTCCATAGACACGAGGATCATCTCCGCGCAGCTTTAACCGCCCAGCACCAAGAGAAGGTAACGAGTTCTGGAAAATTAGCAACTTGCCACCAAGTTGGTTCTGAAATGAGAAAGAGAAAACAGAGTCAACTACAAACTGATAGAAATTTTCAGATGAGGTTCCATATAGGACACTGACATAAACTGTATTTTCATTTCAAATGGCAGCATAGTAACTAACCATAACCATAAACGCTGCTTTGACGGCTGGACCAAAAGCCGATTCCACATTGACATTATCTTGAAACATAAGAGGCAGACCGTCTAAAAAGGCTTCCACCACATTTCTAGATTCAGATAGATTGACAAGGAGATCATCCGGCAATGGGATAAATATATCATCCAGATCAGAAACCACCATCATTTGTGGTTGGCTCAGAGATGACTGCATTGCCAAGGTCCAAAAATAATACATGATAAATGCTAAAGTATTTCAGAACAAAAATTCATGCGTATTTACAATTCTCTTACCTTCAGGTTGTAAAAATGCAAAGTGCTGTCATAAGTAATAAATCCAATTTGAGTTCTGGGATAACCAGGCAAGTTATCAAGACAAGACTTAATCGTTTGAGCAGCAACCTGCCAAAGGAGATAAAAGTCAGTGTAAAATCAAAATTTGAGGACAGCTTGCATCTAAAAAAGAGACTCTAATCTAGTCTAGATCCAATGATACGTAGTGTGTTTAGATAAAAGCACATAGATTGGTCATTACAAAGTAATTCTAATGCACAACAAGTTAGAATCCAACATGCTTACCTCAAGCATCCCACTTTTAGTAGCCGAAAATGAAACATCAATGAGGAAGAAGTAGGTTGGTGGCATCGGAGGCCGAACCATGTACTCAGTTGGAGCTATGAAATCAACACTGCCTTGGGTCAGCTCAGGCCGTTGATCCATGTCCATTCTTCGGCCAGTAGCATCCAAATGTGAAAAGTATTCACCAGGCACTGCACAATACGTTTGACCCATAACTATGAATATTCATCTGATAAGCATATACGCCTAAGAGGACTGAGCATAGAGCCATCGCTCAAATAATTTTATGGAAAGTAAAAGGACATTCCAACGACTAGGCAAAAGTTCGTATCAGGTGCACAGATAATTTAACAAAGATGACATTCCACCACCAAATAAAAAAACATACACAACACCAAAAACGGTTCCTTGTAAGTTTCACCAAATTAATTTACGATAATTCTACTAAGATCCCTAATAGGTAGCCCTTCCCCCCCCATCAAGTTCACATCAGATTCACAGGTATAAGATGACATTCCACCAAAAACAATTAAACATACACAACACCAAAAACAGTTCCCGTATAATTTTACTAAATTCCCTGATAGATAATCCTTCCCATCAAGGAAAACCAGAGAAAACAACAATGACATTCTATATCACTTGGTCAACAAACAAATCCTGAAGATTTGGAAAAATTACCATCATTAAGCATAGAACAAATGTTGCACCGCCACTTTCTTCCAGAATCAGTAAAAGTCACATAAGGATTCATATAGGTACGGCATCTTCTGCAACGGATGATGCCACTTGAGCCAAAATCAACAAGTGGTACTTCCTCCTGAACAGATAAAAACGACAAGTTGCAATACATGAAAAAGTTATATGTGGCTCTAATGTAGCACGTTAATTAGCTAGACGAATACTTACCCCTTCAGGAGCCTCAGCAAGTGGACAAACCACAGCTCCTAGAGGTAAATGCCACCTCGACGCCAGAGACTGGGAACTTGGTATAGCACTAGTTGTCAGCCGTAGATATCTCGAATGACAATTCATAGGGTACATTTCAGCAAATGAATTTGGCTCCACGTCACCATCCAATGGTCTTGGGAATGAGGAAGGATCAAGTCCTGGCTCAAGCGATCCCGGAATATTCGAAAGGGATAGCGAATTGAAATCTTCAGCCAAGCCTTGGACGTTGCTGGTAGGAGGTGCATAGCTCGGATGCAGGTTCTGCTGTCCTGGGTGCTGACCAAAACCTCCTGTCTGAGGAGGATATGTAGGCCGAGGTCCCTGAGATGAAGACTGGAATGACACTGGAGGAGCCTGGTTGCTGGGATAACCAGGAAAAGATGGCTGCGGACCAGCAACACCAGAGTAAGACGGGTTAACCGGAGGCACCGGTTGTTGAAAACCAGGACCAGGAGGAGAAGCATACCCTCCAGGTCCCATTGGTTGCTGTGGGCGGAGAGACATGGGAGGCGATAAGTGACCTGCAAGAGTTTGAGTAGCTGGTGGACCACTAAGAGGAGGGTTTTGACTACCCGGGAACGGAGGAGGAGGAGCTGGAAAACGTTGAAAAGAGCCACCACCACCACCACCACCACCACCAGGAGGGCCTCCGTAAGCTGGCGGAGGAGGTCTACTCCCTGGAATCTGAGAAACAAAAGGAGACTGCCCAGGCCTCATCACACCCACAGGTGGAGGAGCCATAGGAGGACCAGAGGGGGTAAAAGGCCTTGTAGGTTGGGAAGAAGGTGGTCTAAAGCCAACAGTCTGTGCTCCACCTGGCGGCGGAGCAGATGCAAACGGAGAGGAGGAGGACGGAGGAGGAGGCCTAGCTGGAAAATTCGGATAACCCTGATTCTCAGTACCCATTATTGCTTACACAACTTAAAACCTGAAACTACTATCAAAGTTGGAAGCTTTGGACTAGAACCAGATCAATTAACAAACCCTAGATTCCTTCATAACCTCTGGAATAAACTTAATCTAGTTCTAAACGTATAAGAGAAGCTCCCTCTACGTTGTTGATTTCCCCTTACCGGAAAGATCTGCTGGATCAATAAAAATTGAGTATCAGCTCAAATTAATTTTTTTTTTTTTATCAATTTGATATAAGGTTTGAATTGAGAGAGAAGACTACCTCAAGTGAGAGAGCGAGAATCTGCGCAGCACGAAAACTTATTCTACGGCAGTGATCGGCTTTCAGATCGTGTGACCCTAATAAGAAGATTCGAGGTGTAGTAGTTGGAGAATCATGCGCGGTGAAGGAGAGACGACGGTGTGATATTATATGGGCCAAGACTTTGGGCTTACCGCCTTTATCGATAATGTAATTATCCCAAAAATAATAATTGTAAAAGAGTGTAAATTTTCAGAGTAATTAAAAAAAAAGAAAAAATTTGTTAGAGAGTATTAACTTTGGGCTTAACGGTTTTGCAGTGTCTTTATACAACAGTCTTATTGGGCTGAGATCAGTGATCGTTGGGTTACGGTGATCAAAGATAATGAGGCTTACCGGTGGAGATTAATTATAATGCAAATGGGTAATTTTCTCATTTTCATTGTTGGTTTTATTTTTCAATAAAAATTTAAAAATAACGTCAACAGCAGGGTTCGAACCTGCGCGGGCGAAGCCCAACAGATTTCAAGTCTGTCTCCTTAACCACTCGGACATATTGACTTCTTGTTTGTTACATCTCCATAGAGTGTCTTAAACAAGTTGATAACTCACAGTGATCATCATTATAAATAAAATAAGTGATTAATATTTTTTGGACTAACAAACACTATGGAAGCATCCTTAATTTAGATCATTTTTTCACCTTAAGACTCGTTCTTCTTTGCTCTTTTTCTCCATTTTAAAACACTTTCACCCACATAAATTTGTTTTAATTTAAGGAGGTAAGAACAATAAAAACCAGTCTATATGATAAAAGTTAAAAGTCAATCCAACAAAAACACAATTACCAAAATTTAAGATTTTTTCAGTATAAGCAAAAACGATGTTCAACACACTCTAAATTCGATGCAAGAGGTAACATGTCTATTATACTTTTTTTTTTTTTGAACAACACATGTCTATTATACTAGTTTGTAAATAATTCGTTTTTTACTACTTCATTAACCGTTATTGATCGGCTTCCGATGATGGAGAAAGGTGGCGGGAGAAGGCGTGGAGTTAAATGTCGGCGTTAAAGAAACGTAGCAACTCGTTAGCCGGATTATCTCTAGACGCTGTTCTTGGCGGCGAGATCGTTATACCACCACCACCATCATCTCCACCGTCGCCACCGCCTTTGCCGCAAAAATCTCTTGCACCTCACCAAACAGCAGCAACAACAACAACAACGACCCAAACGCTTTTCGACATCATACGCGACGAATACATCAAGGAAGGCCAAAAAGATCGGACCACGTGGCAGATTTTCCGCGAGAAGCTCCGTCTCAAACGAACCGGTTCTGCTTGGACCACGTCTCTCCATATCCCCGCCTCGGATATCCTTATCCCCAATCCCAAACACCCCCGGCCAAACGCTACTATTCCCATGTCGGATCCACCCGGACGCGGAGCGTTCACGCGCGGACCCTCGATGCGGGTCGGGTCGGGTAAAAGCCACGACGATTATTCCGCTGACGTCAGCATCCCTGGAGACGGACCGCCGAACAGGAGCTTCAAGCCTCAGTTTTCACGGCACGATTCCGTCAGAGATCACGGAGACGAAGACAAGATCCTCCGCCACCCGGTCGTCAAGTTCGTCGACGAGAGGCAGATGTCGGCGAGGGAAGCCGTCGCGGCGCAGGAGGCGGCGGAGGCGGAAGCCGCGGCGGCGTCAAGCGACGACGACGAGGAGGAGGAGGAAGACGACAGCGAGGAGGGAGAAGCGGCGGAGAAAGCAGATGCGGCGCCGAAGCAGACGATGTCGCTGATGGATCTTCTGGAAGAGACGGATAGGCAGATGGGACTAACGGGAGCGAGCTACGCCATGGACGACGAAGAGGAAGAGTACGAAGACGACGAGGAAGAGGAGGAGGAAGAAGATGGCGGCGGAGGAGGAGGAGAAGGAGAGGTGAACTGCTGCGTTTGTCAGGTGAACATCAAAGGCGCGACGTTTACGCCGTGCGGTCACACGTTTTGTAAGCTCTGTTCTAAAGAGCTTAGTGCTCAGAAAGGTCATTGTCCTGTCTGCAGCAGCTTCGTCCTTGAGTTCCTCGAGATCTTCTAGTAATAACAACTTTTTTTGAAACTTTATTTTCCCTCCTTTTTTTTAATATAAATATTGAAATTTTTAGTATTAAATAAATATTTGTTACATTCAACAGTGTAAACACACAAACAAACAGAAAAAAAAAATCACTCAATGGATGAGGCTGTAAGCCAAATCATTTATTAGAACATTTCCGTTTAAACTTCAGCTTAGCAATGGTTAATCAATCAGGTTGTGACATTTTGAGGGGGACATAGATCAGGTTGTCTCACGATGTAAATCTGATCTCCAACTTGACTGTTAGTGTCTTGATTCCTGTGCCATGTCCATAGTGCCCATGTGGCGTTCTTCATCTGCATTTAATCAGATTAAATTTGAGTCTAATCCTAGTGTGGTTCAAGCGTTTATGAGTTAGTTAAAACTGTTACCTCTAGGATTCCATGGCCAAAGCTGCTCTCTCTCAAGGCGCTATAAGGAGGTTGCTGGTCCCAACAGAACGCACCAGTCGTGGTGGAGTTGGAAGGGCAAAATTGCCCACCCAGGGCTGCGTCCGGTGTGGATAATGGGTCAGGACATTTACCGGGTTCATCAGTGTGCTCTATCGCCATCTTTTCACGGTTACCTCCATCACCAATCACTATGTGAACTGGACCACATGGGTCTAGTTGGTAGTTGTATACTCTGTTAGACCGTTCATAAGCATGAACCTTGAAACATGTTTTCACAAAGAAAAAATGTCAGTTATACCAAATCAAAAGATGGAGAAATTTATGAGGCTTGAAACGATTACTAAACATATATTTTTAATCATTTGGGGCCATAAATTATTATATATATATATATATCAACCACTAATATTTTAGAAACTATATGCTAATGTTCATTTTGCTATGTCCATAACCCGCTCTGGAAAAAAAGACAAGGTTGTGTTTTTTTCTTACATGTCCGTTGAAGACAATGTCGGTACCGTAAGAGTAAAGCAACTCCTCCATAGCTACTTTCATACATTCAGCTTCTTTGTAATGCGCTGTGTAAGTGCTGTACCATGGTGGATGCCAAGTAACTACTAACCACGGAGTTACCGACCTATTGAATTTAGCAAGATCCATCTTTAGCCACTCGTATTGTTCCCCTGCCAAAAACCGAACAAGAAACCTTAGTAAAAACGCACACAAACATGTAAACATAGAGGTCAGAGTCGAAGAATATCAAACCTGATCTATCAAAGTCGATGTAGGCACCAAGCATAACAAAGTGAATCCCACCAGCATTAAAAGAATAATAAAACTTCGAAGTGGAGCCACTTTCTACATAAGGGAATGCGAATCTTGAGCTATAAGCTTCAAATGTCTTGTTCCCAGCCTGCAACTCAAGCTCATGGTTTCCTTCAACCACCATAAGAGGAACTGTAGAAGTCAGATTCTCCATAAACCTACCCCAATAATCCCAACGTGGCTGATACGTCTCGTGTATAGGCGTATTTGAGAAATTGCAAGAATAACAATCCGAGCTAGTCCCGTTCGTTAGATACAAGTTTGCGTAACTCACGTCACCGACCAGTAAAACAAGATCAGGAGAGTTCTGAACCAAGTGGCTAATTGTAGCTGTTGTGTTGTAAGTGAGACCAGTATCACCCACAATTGCTATTCGGCTGGGGTAACTCGAGGGGCTAGAAACCGGCATTGTCTTGAAATGGTGTATCTTACTCATACCATGTGAAGGATCCCCACACCGATAGTAATAGACAGTACTTGGTTGCAGCCCTGCGTTTCAAAAACCAAATCATTATCAAGAGTCGATTTAATAACTTGTTTAGTATGGTCGAATCTGGGCATAGCCGGATAAATAATTCTATTTGAAAAAAATATATATATTATATTTGGCCTTCAAATTTTATATAGGTGGTATGACCTCCAAATTGTCAACTTTTTGATTAAAATAAACTTAAAAATGACTCATTAATTTTTTATCTGTACTTTTATGTAACCTTTAAAACAATAATTTGAAAAGCTAGAACATTCTGACTTTTTACAAAATATTTTGCAAATTAAAGCGTTACATGTTCATTTGGTTTGCTTTACAACTAGCAAAAGCAGTTGTTTTAATTCTAGTAAGGGTTGTCATTTCATTTAAAAAATACACACACTATGCAACACATGGGGTGGTCTATATATATAAGCTAAAATCATGAAAGAAGGTAAAAGAAGAACCTGTAATGCGAACATGGTGTATGATTCCAGAAGTATAGTTAAGGAGGCCCTCAAAAGGGTAAAGTTGACTATAAACAAGTGAAGATCCTGTGGCTGTATGAATCAGTGAGTCCCCCAAAGTACCGAACTGGACAATACTGGCGATGCTTGTCGGATCTAACGGCTTCACGTTCGTACCGATTTGGAACTCACCTTTCAGACACAACAAGAGTTTCATTAGTGAAATAGAAACTTGTAGTAAAAGAATCTTATCTTTTGTTCAACAGAGCCACAAGACCTAACTTTATATACAAGTAACTGAAAAAAGTAAAAGAGTTGGTAATAAAATGAAAATGAACCTGTGATCCAAGAGACCCATATGGAGTCATAATTGGAGGAGAGAGCTAGAGAAATCTGCTCCGGCTGGAAGCCGGTGACGTAGCGTTGGACACGTGGATCGGAGTCGGGCAAATCAACTGCTTTTCCCCGGAGAGAGGTGTCTAGTGTAATCGTCACCGGAGTGAATGGACCGTCCAACGTTGATGGGATAGCGTCAGAGAAGCTTGCCGAAGAGAGAAAGCAGAAGAAGAGCAGAAGTAGTTGAAGCCCGAGGAAGGTGGTGATAGAACTGTCGTGAAACGACATCGTTTCCACGGGGGTTGTGGCGGAGCTTTTCACTGTAGTGGAGCGGCTTTCTTTATGTTGCCGTTGGGATGTTTTGTGAGAAATAAAGGTTCAGAGTGCCCGTTTAAATAGTGATTACCGTTTAAGCAAATTATCATTTAACACGCAACAATCATATGAGACCGAAATTTATTCCAACATAATAATATTGAGATTTTTTCGGAGATTTGTATTATAGATTATCTATAATTGTGGTACTCACCTAGTTTCACAGTGACGTTTGGTTTATATGAATTACCCTTTTCCAATTTTCATCTGGTGGAGAATCTAACCATAATGTTTTGTGTTTTTTCTGCTTAATTTGTATTTTATTCCTTGGATACTTTAATAGGTTTAGTCTGCAACGACAGTGAGTGTAATTACGTCATCAATGACCCAAAAGCAGTAAGTCAAATGCGTCACAAAAGTCAGTGTCATGCTTTCCTTATAAAAAAATACAAAATGTTGACTTCTCCATCTACGATTTTGATATTGTGTAGAACGTTCACACACGGTAGTAAACCAAATTCTATACATTCCAGTCTGAGCCATTTGACTTTATATTTAATGGATTAGAAATCATTTAAGTCAGTTTCCACTCGCGTCAATTATTCATCCAATGCCCATCCTTTAATTTTGTACCATATAGTAACATGTTTACAGAGGATTCTCTCGACATAATATGTAGTTGTCTTTTTTTTTTCCGTCTGATAAAATTCATTCGAAGCAACGATTACAATGTTTGATACCTAAACTGGCGGAAAAACAAGAAATCCCCAGCAACAAGAGCCTAAGAAACAGGCGACTGAAACCCACATCGGGGTAGCTTACAATACAAATCCAAAATAAGGAAATTCAAAACCTCATAGAGGAACTAACACCTTCAGCTTGCAACATCTCGATACATCCAAACACTTCTGAACTCTGAACGAGATTTATCGTTGTCGCCCACGGCCCACCGAACGATAACATCAACTTCTACCAACAGAGAGCACTCCTCTCTAAACCAAAGAACCCAGACTTTATAACCCGGCAAGATAGAACCACTCTAGGGTCACGCACACTTCCGGATACGGCGGTGACGCACTTCATGCGACCAAACAACGCCTCAATAAAAGCCCTACAAAGACCACTCCAATCTCAACAGATCTGGAGACCAACGAAGTCTAAACCCGCCAAAACCCACCGAAACAGAAAGAAAGCGGCAACAAAGGACAGGATAGCGTTCAAATCACTACCAAGGAACCGAAAAATTGCAAGCTTAGGAACCCACTAGTAAAGCCACGAACCTCCCTATAAAGAATAAACCAACAACACCATTCCACTAGATAGACCGAGCTGTGAAACTCACTACACCAAACTCCTTGGACACGAAAGAAGAGATTTGGGTAAGACAAACTTGAACGGACACGCAAACCAGTGAAGGGTTTGTTCTAGATCTAGACGAAACCATGTGCAGCCAAAACCAACCACGGCCATAGCCGCATAAACAAAATAAAGAACAATGGCTTCAGCATACAACGGGACTCACGGAAAATCTGACAAACCATTCCAAGCCACGAGCTCTCAAGACAATCAACCCGAAAACTGGACAGATCTAAACACAGAAAAGAACAACACCTAAAGGACGAGAAACTATGAAGGATTTGACCGGCGGTGGCGCTAACAGAGCCGCCACGCGCCGGTCACCGGAAAAGATACAGGTCTTGACTTGTAGGGAGGAGCAGGGGCGGCTGTATCTCTCTTCCTTTTCTCTCTGCAAATGGGAAACTTTTTTTTCTTGTATCTATCTCACAAATTGATTAATATGTAGTTGTCACATAGCTCAGTTTGTAAATAACTATTATCTTGTAGATACGATCCAATCTGTTGAGTAATTATATGGTCTCACGTCTGGGCATGGATTTCCGGTTTATTCAGTTTAGGTCGGGTTATTCGATTTTCAGTTTATTACTTATTAGTGTTAATCAAAAAGTTACCAAACTGAACCGATTTTTTTTTTGGTAGCATGATATGAACTCTATTTCAATCCTTGTAACTTTTATTCGATAATTTGGATTTTCTGAGATTTGAACCGTATATTGTCAGTGTAGAATTATTAATGAACTTTTAGTCAAACCGCTAAACTAAAGGAGTTTCCACGTCTATTCCAAATCAAACCTTTTTATTTTTTATTCGGTTATTATCAATCAAAGCTATGATGAATTGGTGCAGAGGAAAGGTTTCTCAAAAGCTAAGGTTAGTCACCAAATGCTCTAGGGCTGAGGATTTTCAAAATAAACTGAGGCTTTCAATTCAGATGGCAAAATTGACATGGATTCTAGTGTTTATATGATTGTATTGTTTTCTCTTGCATGAAAGAAAGCAGGTGGGCTTAAGCAATTGTTATCAAGATTGGCAGCGAAGATCAGAGGGAGACCAGTCGAATCACCATCACCAGAAGAGTCACATGCAGTTTGATCTTCGCTTTGTCTTCAAGCAACATATGTACACAACAATACTACACAAGTCTGACTTGCAACATGTACCGAATCTACAAAAGTCTTAAAATGCTTCAAATTTTACAAATAGGCTCTCATTCATTTTCTACTACTACTACACTCGTTAACTCATAAAACTAATAAAGAAAAACACATTTATATACACTGATAGCATTCAACTAAACACTTGGTTAAACATCATACGTGTTTGAAGGTAGAGACAAACGGGAACAACGATAAGAACGCACTGGCAAGAAATATGAGCATTCCCATTCCTGCATCATACAGCCTTGCCAGGGAACGTACTGATTCCCACATCCCAATCCGCTTAATGGGTGGCTTCCAAGCACACGCAATCTACAACAAGAGATAGTACATTGTTAAACTGAACTCCAAAGAGATTAGAAACTGAAGGTAACAAGGTGATAAGAAAGAAACTTACAGAAAGGATTCCCCATCCTGTTGGTAAAAAGGCTAAAACACTAGCAAATATGTCTTGCACTGACAACTCTGTCAGCACAACCGCTACGATTATACCAGCTAGAGACACCAATAAGGCAAGGCCTTGTATAAACCTACGCACAAGCCGAAAACTGACAGCAATCTTCTGAATAAAGGCAAAGACCTGTTTCAATGTACATCCGAATGTTAGATATATCAGAATCATGTAATGCAATATGCTCAAAGAGAATTAAGTTTATTAGAAAATGAATAAACCAACCTTGAAAATAACTAAAATCACCGCAAATGCAGCCCATGACCAACCATACACCTGCACATGTACAAGTACTATATTATTAAGCAGCTGCCTTCACAGCAAAGATCATAAAGAAACTTTGATAACAAATCACAAATAAGTTCTGCTACTCTTCAACTAGTTTCATACTCATGGAAGTACAAGACATGTTGTTTCTTGCAATGTAAGTTACACTCTAAAACTAAAAGTTATAAATACATTAGAAGATAAACAAGATAAGAAGACTAATAAAATTAATACAAATCCCGCCTAGACACACCAGCCAGGTCATACTACACACATTCAAAACATCATTAAAAACCCCAAAAATGGCACCGTAACCAACATTATCACAAGTGATTGATTATATCAGATGGTCTTAAAATGAAAACTATGACGCTAAGACTGCAAATAGTGTATATGATATGCTAAAGTGTAGACAAAGATAAAACATTGTACCGCAAATGATGTATCTGATCCATGCACGTTCAGTTTGTAGACAATACCATACTGGAAGATAAAGAATCGTAGACTTAATATGGTCTCCACCATCCTCCCACTCAAGGTCCCAATGTGAGACTGTTGATAAGATATTAGTTTCCCGGATTAAACAAGATTTACAAAATCTGGAAATGGAGTACTCTTACCAGTTCTTCTTCCCACCATGCTTCCCAGCTTTCAGCTCCTTCCACACCAATCCCACCACCTCTATAAAAGAGCCACTTTGTCCATTCTTTGAAGTCTTCCACCACTCTGGAAGGAGAAAACAAATCTTGCTCCATGAGGGAACATGTTGCTCAACAACACAACACTAAATCAGACAAGCACTACTTACTTTTGCCTCTCAAATCCAGAAGGGTTGAACATGTAAGGAGCAAAGAGCCAAGAGAAAGCCAAGAAACAGCTGCTAACCGTCAGAAGTATGTAGGAAACAGAACCAGCCTCATCATTTCCATAAGCAAGGTAGACAACCAGTAAGAGTATAACCTCCATCCTAGAGAAAAAAAAACATACCATTGAAATGTATAGACATAAGACACAAAGAGTATAAGAGGAGAGATACCCTTTAACAAAATGACTTCTGGAATAAAGACGGTAGTTCTCAGAAAATTTGATATGCTTGAGTACAAACCCTCTTCTAGTGGCTTGGTACTGTTGACAAACACTAGCACCACCGTGGAGAAGTGTCCGTCCAAAATAATGGGCTCTTGTGCCAAGAGAAAATGTGAAGAAGACGGTACACAGCTGAAACTGCATAGCTGTGAAACTTACAATGGCCTACAAAATGAAAGATTGTTAAATAAACAAGCTCTACTTTCAACCAAAACACACAAAAGTAAATTAGCTCATTTTCACCAAATGACTATATGTCATCAGTGAACACATGCTTCATTGTTCTGTAGATAATCAAGTAGAGGAATGTGCATTCTCAGAGCACATGCCAGTCTCCAGAGATTCTAGTCAAATACCTGGAGAAAACCATGTTCCAAAATAAAGCCTAGAATCATTGGCACAGCAGTGAAGACACCAATCTGAAGCAGAAACTGAACGCTGAGGGCGGCGCTATGTGCAGTATTGTTCACAAGAATAGCTCTTTCTCGAATAGTAGCTCCAACTCTAGAAAACGCCTATCCAATTTCAAACACAAGTAGGGGATTAGAGACCTTCACCCAGCATCTTAACCAGAATAGGTAACCATGCTTACCAGGTATGCCTTCCCATACAAGAAAATATACAGAGTAAGCACCGTCAACTGCAAGAGACCATGTAAAATGTCAAATCATCAGTATTAAACTTCAGTAACAGCACCAGATACAAGAGGACGGACATACCATTGTACAGAAATAGAAGCCAACTGTTGTGAAGTAGAATGACATCATTCTAAAGAAATCAAGAAGCTGGCCAAGTCTGTATACATCTCTACTAAGAACCTGTTCACCATTACCACCAGCAACCTTCCCTTCAAACAGAGCTATTTGGTTGAGCCCCACATCTCTCCCTTTGCCCACCTGTAAATAAAATTAATACATATGTATATATATACGGTTCATTTTTTTTTTAAATTGTAAAGAGTTTAAAGTGCATACTTGAATATACTCATGATGAGTAATATTCCCTTGACGTAGAGTTGAGTTTAAACCTGAAAAATCATAGCATCAAAATGGGCTCAACATTCATTTTTTAACCATTTGTGTATGTTCTTACCAGCAAAGATATCTTCACTAGCATTGATGACCCGAGAGGCCTTGCTGATACCACCACGTGTGATATGGAAAACTCTGTCAAAGACATCTGAATGACCATAATTCATGCGGATCCTGACAGAATAAGGATTCCATATGAGTTTTTAAGTCAAGGAAAATAAACTTATTGGTGGTAGTAATAACTTACTTCAAGGGTTTTGCCAGTACTCGTTGGCCAAGAGTTACAAAGGTAGTTTCTTGATTGGACATGAAAGAGGCCAAGGAGGAGACACTGCATCATAAACAGTTAATGTAAGATGAAGTATATATAAAATAAGAAAATAGATATATACGAATGTCTGGTGTTCACACCTTCCAGTAAATACATGTTCCCGAACTCCAAGAATGGTAGGTGGTCTTATACCATGGTCCCTATCGAATTCTTCCAAAAGATTTCTCATCTTCAAGGCTTCTTCAAAGTAATTATCCTAACAAATAAAGGTTGAAGATGTATTTAGCTAGCACGAAAAGAATGTAAAGCAGGCATGTAATCATGATAGAAGATTCAGGTGCATTCACAATGTGATGAGATGTCCAACTCCAAACTGTAATTCAATATACTCTTTACAAAGCTTATGTTATATAAACTTCCAGAAAACTTAACTATAACAAAAGCATAGAAGATCTTGAAAGAAGGCATACTCACTTGATTCACATCAATAGTCTGGACTGCATTTCCGCGAGTAAACACAATGGCATGGTTTAGATTCTCAGCTTTGCCTTGGCCAAGTTTTGGATCCCCAGGCAATCTTATGGAGTAAATTTCCTGCATAGCCAGAATAAAACCACTTATAGCATTTTTACATGTTTTGAACTTAAAGCATATTTACATGTTTTTAACATTAGGAAACAAGAACACTAGTTTTGTGATTTCTAATATACTGTATTGGTGTTTTTACTAGTTTATAACTTATGTCTTGAGTCGTTTATCGAGTCAAAATATTTTCTAAATCACATACTTTGATTGGATGAAAGATTCAAAACATAGATTATAAACTAGTAAAAACACCGATATATCAACTTCACAGATGATCACGGTGTACCTTATCCTTTCCATCGATGTCGGCCTTCACAAGTTTTGAATAATATTCTTTATGATATTTAACCTCTTTAAGAGTATCAACAACATCGATGTAGGCAATGCGAAGGGCTTCGTTTCTGACAAAATAAATGAAACAGATCAGCTTTGTAATAACACAATGATAGGCAGAAGCTCTAGACTTTAAGGTATAGAAAACCAGAAAAGGTGTCTAATTATTACCTTTGCATTAGCAGTGCAATGTCAGCAGCTTCAGGTTTTTGATCTTCTTTCTGTCTTCCATACATTTGGCATGTGACAACATATGTAAACTTTAGATCTGCTTGGGCCCTTGCTTCAGGAGATAACTCAAATCCTTCAGCATCCGTTGGGTTATTACCATAAAGTGTGGATTCCTCGTCTGTAACTGGTGATGAGATATCCCTTGAGAAAAAAAGCTTGACCAAAAATGATTATGTGTATTAGAAAGCACTTAGCCTGATCTTACCTGTTCCAGCTTTTCTTTCCAGATAAGACTGAAGCATGAGAGCTTTCCTATAATACATCATCCCTCGAACTGCAGATATAATATTGCCAGATAACACACATAAGCTATCAGATCTTGAAGTGAAACAGTTATCCCCAAGAAAGCAAAAAAAATGCAGCGATTTGTTTTACCTACCTGTTCTAGCTAACGTTTGTCCACGGTACGAAGCCCAAAATCGAAGTTCAAGTATGTCTCTCTCATTATGTAGATCACCTTCTAACGCATTTTCATCTTTTCCTATTCGTGCGAGAAAATTTTTCCACTCATCTGCAACATTATCAAATTTTAATGAAAACTAGTTTTTGATCTAATTTTTATTCAAACATCAAAAATATATTTATTGAGAATATATTAGGCATCAATCTATGATGGTAATTACAAAATTTAAGGCAGAATCAACTTAACAGTAAGAAACATGAAAAAAAAAGCTAGGCAAATGTCACACCTGGATATATTTTCTGAAGGTAAAACAAGATTGATATCCCATCCTCATTTCTCTTTGTGAGTTCAGCCATGCTATACAGCACAACCTCAGAACAATATGGAGTGAAGACACTTGAAAAAAAAAGTTTAAAGGGAAGATATAGTAAGAGGTTATTTGGAAAAAAATGATGGAAATGTGGAACATGAAATACCTGAAGGATAACATCTGGTGGACAGGCTTTGGTTGTGGCACATCCATGAAAAGAGAATTGGTGAAGAATTGAAGTCTGCGTCTGGCCTCAAGATTTCTAGGAACATGCGGCGCTGTAGAGTCTTTGATGGTAAGTAGAGAGTACAATCTTTTGACGAGAGCTTTCTGTAAACCACAAAGAAGTAAACGACTGAATCGGTGCAGTTATAGCCTTTGACAATGAATATATTTATATATATCATCAATGTACCATCTCGGGATCTTTAGGCCATTTCAACTTTGTAAACAGACGACCTTCATTCGATGCTCGAGTTATCACGTTCCACGCGTCATAGTGACCCCTACACCAAGCAACATATTTTTGGAAGCAAAGAAAAGAATAGGATTGTTGCCAAATCATCGAGTTTGTATGTACCTCATATCAACAGCTAATATGTCAAGCCGCATAACATCGTATAGATCTTGAAGTGCTTTGGTAACCGCTGCTGCATTCTCCGGTGTTTCATTTTCTTTCTGTCCAAGAAAAAAAAAATATGAAGATCAGTACTAATATAACAATGGAAAGTACAATATTTTGAAGATTAGTACTACTACTATAATAATAATAATTAAGATCCGGTTACACTTTCTGAGAAAGACATAATAATAAGCATGGTAATGTGAATACCAGGACTCCTAAGAGTGCAGTCACTCTCGTGATAACAAGGGAGAGTTTCTTCAACGTAAAATCAAGATGTATAGTTCTCATAGTTATGCTGGTCCGGATGTCTCTGAAGATTCTGTCCACCCTACAAAATAATATTCACAATAAATATCATCACTTATCCATCCAGCAAAGTCATCTTAGGGCTGACAAAACCCATTACCAAATCTTCCCCTCGGCTTCCAGCGTTGTTATTAGGACACGTTCAAGGCTGTAATAGACTTCTTCAACAGCATACTTCATATAGGCATCCTTTTCGATCCTCTTCACAATCTCCTCTTGTGACTTACTCTCAGCAGCAATCTCTGTGGCCAATAATATCTACAGTAGATAAATATGAAAACAGATTTTCACTAAGAAATGTCCACATATAGCCACACTTAAACATTGAGTTTTTAATACAGGAGAGAGGAACAAAACTCACCTTGGTGGAAAGAAGAAAGAGAGGCCACTGAACCAGTCTACTTCCATAATTCTTGGGCATCAGGAGCAAGTCCATCTCACTAGGGAAATGGTTTCATATGAGAAAAATTGGTAACAATGATGAAACTATAAAGAAAGCTGAAGCTAAGAGAAATCATGAGACACAACAGCTTAGTTAAAGCACTTACAAATCAGTGATGTAGTCTTCCTCTCGTAGACATTTTATTATTTGGTTCCAAAATGGAGCAAAGTGAGCTGCCTCTACTCTGTTCTTCTTATCCACAACCTTTGAATTGATAAACACATGCAAATATGAGAAGAAGAAACTAACATAGTACTGCAAAAATGTAAAACAGAGAGGGAAGCAGCATCACTACCTCATGAGAAGGATCCCAAGACCTGCACATAATTTTGATTATAGTCGAAAGGTAATGAAGACGAGAAAAATGTTAATAATAGTTAACAAATATAAAGTGAGATGTGCAGGTAAAATGACAAAAAATGGAAAGGAACATAACCGATTGGTTATAGGGACATGAAGAGCCCTCATAAAGGCCCCTGGAAACTTCTTAAATTGCTTGTGAATTTCTTCCAAAGATCTTATCTGTGAAAATGGCAACGCAACGTAAGGACCCTAACTTCTTAAAGACAGTGTATGAACATTTATAAAATATCTTGATTTTGACATTTCTAAGACAAAAGAAAAGTGTAACCACACTTACCTTTCCCAAACGATCTCTCACACCGAGAAAGAAACCCAAAAAAGCAGAAACAAGGGTGTAGAATATATGGATGTCTAACAGGTATATCTGCATTATATGAAAGATAAAGTTACAGTACAATGAAATAAAAATTAATCTGTGAAAACATTCATCCTAATAAATTTCACCAAAATTGGTAAAATATTTTTTTAATAACAAAATCATCCCAAAACTGAAGTGATTCTCTAGAAACAACTACTTCTTGATTCAGTGATTTCTTCCAGCAAAACAAGTGTCAACCCTTTATTAAAAGACTATTGAACTTACAGAGGCAACAGGAGCCCATAAACTGGCAACAGTCAGAGCATTATAGTTTCCTGCATCCAGATAAAGAAATATCGTAGAAAGAATGAAATATTTGAGATTATCATCAGTACATGTATCAGCAAGAAACCTATAATAGTAGAGCTAATAACATATCCTGAGGGACCTATTTCATACTTATAACTTCTTGACACAAAATCATGCCAGTAATAAGGAATATTACCATGTTTCACTATCATCCTTGTTGGACTAACGAGCGGCTCTATCTGCAAATTCACCAGCAAGAGAAATATTAGTAGTATTTTATGATGTAACATTTATATATGTCACATGTAACCACAATCTTTAGTACAACTATCAAACATATCGTTACAAATTATGCTTCCCGCCAAAAGAACCAACCTGAAGAAAGTACGCAAACGAGAACTTTGCAGACAGAACAACAAGCCAAAACAGCAAGTACCTGCGTCATACGAATGGGTTAGTAGTACATACCTAGACCAACATTTGAAGTCACCAGTATACAGATAACTAAAATAATTAAGGTGAAGAGACTACTTTATAAAATCAGATGTCTTTTCATACATGCCACGGCCAACATAGTGTCTCTCCTGAAAATACAATCAAGTAAGTAAGCATCAGAGATTATTACCAGATGATCCAAATATTAACCATGAACGAAAGAGAAACCTGGCGCCACATCCACTTAAAGAATCGAACCACAGTCCACCCATCACATTTATTAGCAATGTTGTGACAAGCTGGGATGCGCATCAGGACACCAAAAAAGAACTGAACACCACCGTAGATGGCTATGACAATCACATAAAGCGTGAACATGACTGAATCAGAATTTGGTTTGCTATCTTCTTGAAGTGCTCTCCTGCACACACAACCAACTATCACACAATGGAATGCAAAAAACTTACCCCCCAAAAAAAGTGAAAAGTGCCATAAGAAGTTTCACATACACATAGAGGAAAGATATGAAGACAGAAGCAAGACCAAACCAAATGAGACGGAGAAACATGCGATAAACAGCCAGACGTCTTGTAGTAGAATAAGCACCATACATCATGAAGACATCCAGAACACCTATAACATTAATTAAGCATATGCTTTTGTCTTCACTCAAACATAATATTACTCAAAATTAAAATAAATTATTATGAGGTTTTAAGACTCACTCTTGGAAAACTTCATCACAACATAAGTCGGTCCCAGGCTGAGAATCTCACGCAAAGTCTTCCTGGAAGCAAGGCTTTTTTCATTGAACGCAACTATGGCCAGTGCCTGTAAAGAAGCCTGCTAAGAGTGTGGTACTAGCAGGAGAGCATTTTGTAGACATACAACAAACCTGAAACGTCATAGCGAGGAATATCCATAGCCGATGGAAGCTGTGGTAGAGATGCAAAAACGTTCGGTGCTCAACGAAGGAAGTCTTTCCTCGATGTTTTTCTCTACCGGGTTTAAGCTCGAACTACAATGACATCAGATGATGGTCATCTCACCGAAGAACAAAACCACAAGCACTACTACAATAACCTCTAACACAAACCTTTGCTCTAGGTCTAGGTTTTTGAAAAAAAGATGAACTGGTTCGCCACGGCCAACCAAGCTCGAAGGATTGAAGCGACCTAGAAAAATCAAACACGTTAGCCAACAGAGAAGGAAATTAATTAACTCAGCAGACAAAGATGTTAAAAATTTACCAAAAGTACTCATTGAAGTCATCATAGTTTCTCCAAGCTGAATGAGGTACTCGGCCATTGCCATTGTTAAAAGCTTCCTGCACGGACCAACATTTTTATAATAGCCCATGTTATAGCATGACTATTAAATCAAACCAACACTGTCTTAAAAATAAATATTCAAACATGATACAACAGGACATTTTTTACTAGAAAACCAACTACTATTTGATTATAATTACAAACTATACTGCAATGAAACATATATCACATCTTTAAGGAATACCAGAAAATGTAATAGCCCCTCTCAAATAACACAATAAAACAAAATTGCACACTGGTTACAAGTTCATTGAAACAAAGAGTTACATGCATTACCCAACTAAAAGCAGTAGTAAATGACTATATATCCCAATCATTTTCCTAATCTAGCAAACATTGTCTTGCTACATTCCATGATGTATGTTCTCTACTAAAAAGCACCATTATGTGGGATCAAAGGAGACTCTCTAAAGGCGGTGAAAAGAAGACTTCAGAGAGCATACCGCTGATACAACTTCATACAGTGGAGAAATAACATGATCAAGGAATGATACATCATCCTCAGAGCCACAACTATCGACTGGTCTACAACTCTCAGCTGGACGAGCAACCTGCTGGCGTAAGATCTCATCCATTTCTCTTACCATCTACAAAACAAATATTCAGCATGAGCACATAATATCAAATGAACAACATATATTAGTAAACTACCATAGAACCAGTAGCAATTCAGAACATTAGGAGATTCTGCATACATATCAAAACTTACATGGTGGAATATGTAGCACAAACATTCCGGAAGGAACCGTATGTTGGCAGCTTCACCCCAAATCAGGAAATACAAAGAGAGGTATAGCAGTTTCTTTTCTCCACTTATAGCCTCTAAACTGCATCTTACAAAAAAATCGGAGTGAGCATGCAAGAGTTTGTAGCAGGAAAGGACAAGGAAGATGAGATTATTTACTTTCTCCATGAAGGTTGAATGCACAGGTAATCACACCACTTAATGTAGTTGTCTAGGGACTTCAAAAACACATTACTCACTGCAGCATCATCAAGTTTCTGAGAAAGAGCATAAGAGAAAAAAAGTTACTCATTAGATCTTAAAATGTAACTCACCGCAAAATCATGAATAATCTACTTCTTATCCAAAAACTTCTGTGAAATTAATCATGTGAAAAATCAAAACCTTTGGTACTTACATGTTCTGTTTCTCCAGGAATATTAAGGCGGGATTGCTCATTAGAAAGAAGAAGAATTATATGTTCACGCTGATTGGAGACGCTGTCTCTCTGAGGCCATAAGTAGAACATAAACACACAATATGTGAAAGATGATTTCCTAATAAAGAAAGCTTCTCAAATAGACAAACCTGAAACCCAAATATATAGTGAAGAAAATCAAGCATATCAGCATTCCTTGTTGCAGGAAGGGGGAACTCAGCAGGCAATTTTGGCAGGCCTGGAAAATACTTCAACGCTGTAACTGCGGCTTGCACCTCACAGAAAGCCGTCGTGGCATTTGCCGTGACAGGAGCATCAAAAGGAACAATGTTGTAGGCAACTGTGTCCTCATGACTCATTGCAGCATCTGAATCATTAGCATGCTTCAGCTGTAGTAGCACAAAGTTACTTTGATTATTATTAACTGAAATCTACAGAGCTACTTTCACCAATAGTGGACTGAGTAATGTAAACAACCTCTTCAAAGATCTCTTTTGAAACCTGCTCCAACACATGTTCCAGAACTTTAAGGTTGGCAAAGACTCTTTTCCTTTCTACTGTTTTCTGCTCTAGCCTGAAAGGCAATATCAACACAGAGTTTGGACAAGAACTAAGATAACCAGGGCCGGATCTAGTCCAAGCCTAATGAAACATTGACTTTGGCCCTCCAAATTTTTTTTAAAAGATTTACATAAGCATAAGAAATGTTTGTAACTTCTAATTTCCCAAATCCGGCCCTGTGATCATGAACATAAAATTGACAGAATATGTTATTTTATGGTTAGTATACATACTCGTCAGTGAAAGCGCCTGACTCACAGAGCTGCTTTTCTTCCTCCTTTAACGTGTCAACATTGTTCTTTTCTCTGTACCGCTGGTAAAAACCTTGCAGGCGGTTAATATCTTGACTTCTATTTATGGTCTCAACCTCTCTTTTTTCATCTCTTTGCTGAAATAAACCAAGGTCGAACAATGTACAGTATATGAGTATAGAAAAACCATGAGACAACCAAAGAAGAAGAAGAAGAAGAGATATACCTTAATAACGGACATCAATCCGGTTCTAAATTGTAAAACACTTACGCTTTCACTATTAGGGTCAAGTTTTTGTGCAAGCGAGTAAGCATGCTCACATACTGCAGCAAGAAAAAAAAAGGAAATAGTCACAACTTTGCACAGAGGAAGAATAAGAAGAAAACAAGCAACAACTTACAGATCCTAGCTATGACGGGGTCATCAGCTTGGAGTTCATCAGCAGCTCTCAGAATATCATCTATGTCTCTGCCCTCACCAGGACAACCACCACCAGCTGATTCTCCTGTTCTATCCCTTCGTAACGCAGCATTAACTAGCCGCTCCCATAGAGCCTCCACTCGAGACATTTTAACCAGTGTTGTATCACTCACGGAAGACTTAGTGAAGAAGGTTGAAACTGAAAGCTAGCTCGCCCTGTCTTTATAATAAGTTTCAAAAAGTTTCTTTAGGTGATAGTTAATATAAACCTTAACCCCCACATAAAAAACTTTTCCACGAACAAAACCATTACAACGAAGGAAGGAATCTTTATGTTCTTAAAAAATAAACAAAAAGGAATCACGTGCGAACCGGCTAAATCACATTCCCATTTTAAATTTAAACCAACACGGTTTTCTCCGGTTAATCCTTTCCTTGTTTAATTCTCAACCCGACCGAACCGATGTCCTCGTCAAGGCAAGACCAAAACCTATCGCTGTCTTTCTATTGTTTATGTTCTTCTTCTCGGAGATATCTGGATAGATTTTAGGGTTTCGATTTAGGTCTCTCTTTTGAAAAAAGAATGGGAGCTTGCTGACTTAGATTCTTCGTTGCCTTCCAGGCAAAGGCAGGACGATAAATGGGAGCATGATCTGTTTAGTAGTGACAACAAACCTCAACTATCAAGTTCAAGTATGTTTCTTTTTTTTTTTTAAATCTCTTTAGGAAGAAGTTAAAGTAGTTTATACCAATGGTAAGCTCACATGTTAAACTGATAAGACTGCATCCTAACTCTTTGTTCAACATCTTTATGCTCTTTTTCCTCACAAGCTGTGTTTTTTGTTTCGGGGACCGAGGAAGAAGATACTTCTTGCGTTGGGATCCAAACGCTAATAGTATAGTGGCTTCAACCTCAGCTGAACGGTCTCCGGAAGTTGTTAGATTAAGCTATTATCTAAATAACCGAGTACACAGCAAATCAATGTTGGCAAGAGAAGTAGCTGACGGACATGATGGATGGATGAAAGAAGGCATTCTCTGCTAGGGACCTTGCTTCTCTAGTCTTGATGAACCTCTTTATAGAACACAAAACCACCAGCTTCATGTTAGAGTTTCCCAACAATAAGGTCTAGAACAGAGAGTATTGAGTATAGGTTTGAGTGTAACCAACCACATCTTTGTTATTCTTGTTCTTCCCATCAACTATCTGCTCGACTATTACGTCGATTTTATGATTTCAATACTTATTAAAATAATCTGCGTAAGTTTCCAATAGCCGACTTAGCTCAGTGGTAGAGCGCGTGACTTTTAATCCCGTGGCCGTGGGTTCGATCCCCACAGTCGGCGTTTTCTATTTTTATTTTTCTGCCTGCTCCTGAAGGCTGAAGTTATTCACACAGATACGCTCAAACACTCTCAAAAGTCAAAACTTATTAAAAGCTTGTAAAGGAAGCGTCACACAATGACCAGTAAAAGTCCTTTGTTACTCGAACAATACAAAAAGTGAAGTGAATGAGATTTTTCATTTCCAAAGATCATTTATAACAAAACCCTTTGGCTAATAATCCTTTTAAAACACTTTAGTTTTTCTCTCTACCACTGCATTCTTCAACTTCCACTCTCCAACCTCCTGCTTCTTCGTTGAGATCAGAAGGTACAAGCTTTCACTCTTCGTTAGTTCTCGTGGGTTTCTTTACCGTCTTGAACCTCTACATTTAACCGTTTCTTGAATTTTCTTTCCCCAAGTTTTCTGAATTCAGACAAAAGTCTTATGTAATGTGACAAGACTTTTGATTTTGTTGTTGTTGATGGTTTAAAGTTGAGATAACGGTACACTAACTCAGTAGTAGTGTCTCATATTCATGTAGGCTTTAGCTATGAGTTCTCGGAGGGTGGGTGTAGTTACTAGAAGCTTAAGGAGGCAACAGCAGGCGAACATAGTTGGTCAGATACCAACCGAACACGAGGAAGATCAAAATGATGATGATGATGTTGTTGAATCAACTGCTTCTGCTTTTGACCGAGTCTGCTCTCTTCTTCTTCTTCTTTTATATGTTCCCCCTTTAACAACACATTGTGCTTGTGTACAAGCTTACTCACTCTGTTACATTCTTTTGACAAGGCCAAAAGAGACAAATCTAGAGGCTCACGGCAAGGACCCTTAGTAGTTGATTTAGATTCAGGTTAATTATCATCAGTTTTTTTTGGTACCTTGCATAGTTACAAGCCTACAAGGATTCTAAACATTTGTACAAGTGCTGCAGGTGGTACTACTAGAGCAAGCAAAAATCAATCTGAACAAGCTGATGTTGAGCTTGACGATTCGGTAAGAAGCGTTATGGTTTTTTCTTTTGTTTTGCTCTTGGGACTTAGGCTCACATATTTTGTCTGTCTTGTTCAGAGGAAGTCTAATAAGTCTGTGGTGGCGGCTCCAGTGGAGGAACCAAAGTTCAACTGCCCAATATGTATGTGTCCACTTACTGAGGAGATGTCAACAAAGTGTGGTCATATTTTCTGCAAAAGTTGCATAAAAGAAGCCATCTCTCGTCAAGCTAAATGCCCTACGTGTAGGAAGGATGTGGCTGCTGAAGACCTCATCCGAGTCTTCCTTCCAACCACCAAATGAATAATGATATAGAGACAATCTCCAGTAAGTCGGATTCTCTATATATTGCGTGTTGTCCATTTGAAACAAGAATCATTCGTTGTTCTAGTCTTGATTCTTTTCCCTTTTCTTTGCAGGTTAAAAAAATTGTCTTGTCCACTCTATCCTTGAGAAGATTGGCTAGTAAAAGTGAAGACATGTTTGTTCATGAGTTGTTTGTTTGTAATGTGAGTAACTCAAAACATTTAAAATCACTGAAGACTTGTTTTTTTCGATGAATGTCATCATCAGAGTATCTTGATAAGTGACAGTTCTTTAAATTAAAAATTAGGATATTCAAATTGTTAGGCTGACTCTGTTACTACTACAATCTAACCAATTTCGAATACCATTTTTAACTATCTGTAGTACTAATATTAAAACTTTGAAGGCTAGCCAGCGACAATCTTTGAAGTATTACAACTTGCATCTAAACAAGACGAAACTTGCAAAATATTACAGAATGAGAAACATGTTAATGCTAGGGAGTCAACAAGAAGAATATTACAAAATGTGTCAATACGTTCCAATATCTATTCCGTTTGTGCTTAAAAAGTCTTTTGCCTCGGCAATATCCTGCAATACACAGCTAAAACAGGTTAGTAAAAAAGATTTAATATTAACAACATACGAAAGAAAGAAAGAGGGCAGAGATAGTACATGGTTCAAGAGAACTGCTTCTTGAGGACAGGTAGGGAACTGCATTATCCCAATTCCAACCATTAACAGACCATAGCATCCAAGTGACACTACAAAGTAAATCGGTAGCTGGTGCAAAACAAAAAAAAACATTTGTTACAACCATAAAATTTTCAGCTGGTTAAGAACAATAGATTAACTAAAATAAGACAAATCAGAGCAGGCTCGTTTACTCACCAACAATGTATGACTTTGTGGAACAATTGCAGCCTGCAAAAGAACAATCCAAAAGGCAGAGACTGCCACTAGCAGGCTCAAGATCTTCACCACGTGCTTCATTGCCTTTGAAACAAGGATCATGTGAGATTTTTAAGTATTGCAGTCTTTAAGGCATATAGACAGCAACAACAACAGCAAAAAAAAACAGTAATAAATCAATGCAATTTCACAATTTTTCGACCAGCCAAAAGAGGTGCAGAACATGAATCATATAAGACAATCTAAGCTGCTACTTCAGACTTAAAGTTATATACATATCGACTATCTAAAACAAATTATCTATAGCTAAGAATACAAATTCAAATCTGAAAACTTTTTTAAAAAATAGATCAGCAGTTGCCATCAGAGTTCGAGAAGAAGAAAATGATTTTGTCACAGGTTCATTCAGATCAGAGTAATCAATCCTCCAATCTTTCTGAAACTCATAACCCTTGCGCAATTATTTCAAATCATCATCTGGCAACTTTACGATCAAATCCACCACAACTAAAAATCAACATGAAAAAAATAACTACTTAGAATAAAAAGACCAACACCAAAGTAAATGCATCAGAAAGAACTATTGATGGTAAAAGATCGACCATTGATGGTAAAAGATCGAACCTTTGAACTCAGAGATCTCGCCTCCACACTCAAAGTTTCAACCTTTAAGCTGTCCTAAAATCAATCTGTCTCGCTAGGGCTTCACTTTATGGGTATAATGGTCATTTGACGATGAAGACTTTATCCTACGTGGACCTTGTATAAGCTAAACCGCGTTTCCAAACAACTTACGGTTACAAGCCCTTAATTACCAGTTCTTTTTAAATATCTCCAGAGAGGCAGAGAGCATAATTAATCCGGGTTCTAAATTTAGAATTTTTAATTCATGATTTGATTTTTTTTTTTACACTTTTCGGTTAAACATCATACCTAAAAAATTCGGTATTCGGATTAATCATGGTCTAAATTAACAGTGTTTATACGATGCTAGTCACTGATAAAAATAGTCCACCTCAGAATCTCTCTAATATCATTGGTACTATAACTAATCCATTATTATACATTGAATGTTTTTGTCTTTTAAGAGTATAATCGCCGAGTTTTTTTACTCTTCAATTATCTCGCAAATGCAATAGAATAGTTTCAAATAAGCTTTTCTCCATAACCAAAAAAATGCACTAAATTAGTAAAGTAAATCATACCAGAAATGGAAAAATAAGAACTACAATATTCACCAATAAAGAGTCCCTTTGAACTCAAGAAAAGATCATCAGCTAAATATATACAAAAAAAAACAAAACACAAGGTACCCCACGAAAGAAAGCTAGTTAAAACTTCGACGGAACAACAGTTATATGCCTTAACGGATGCGACCCATTGGTTCCACCGGCGTGAATGATGAACTCAGCCGGCGAGAATGACGTTCCATGGCAGACACATATTATACTGATCTCTGATTTTGTGTACCGATGCAGAAACCCATTAACAGTTTTGCCCTGTGGTCCGTTACCGGTGCTGGTCACGCACGGCATCTGAGCAAACGGAGGCATACTGCCGTTACCCTTGGGACGCGGCTTTGGAGGCTTCCCTGTCTCTTTGGCTACAGAGCTGGACCATTCTTGGGTCTCCACTACCACCGCATCTTCTTGACCTTCATTTGTATCGGTTGTAATGTTGTTAACCGGAGATTTAACCGGTTTGGTTTGGTCAGAATTTATCCCAAGTTCACAACTTCCACCTGAACATGGGGCATAAGTCACATAACTGCAACACCGAAGTATATTCATGCAAATACCATAATTCTCGTGATTCTTTAATACATCTAACCCATTCTAATATTTGTTTATTTTACTATTAAAGAAATCTTAAAAATCAACTAGTCAATTTCAAAGTCATCAAAAATATAATATCTCTAGTCTAAATGTTAAATAGTAACACTTCATTGTGAAATAGTTTATATACCCAAAAATTTGACAAGATTGGCTAATTTAATAGTCTGTATGGTAGATAAAATGTTATATATATATTTACTTGGATCAGATACGTCGGACGAGCTGCAAATGGGTGACCCGATGGTCGCAGCTTTACTGTTTTCCTTATATTGACCCGACCTGTACCCGTTGCCCAATCCACTGAAGCTCAAATCAAACTGATCCACGCCGTTAGTGACTTCTTTACATTCTGTTCTGATCCTCTTGTACTCTCCTTCTCCTCCGCTTCTCTGCTGCTGCTTCCCTTCCCGTTCCTTCCTTGTTTCCTTTGTCCTCGTCTCATTGATCTCATGCCTCACCGCTCCGTCGTTAAGATCAACGTCAATATCCTCCACACATCTGACGGCGTTATTAGGTTTGCTTTCCGTACAGAACTCTAACGGTTGAGCTTTCTTGAAGGGGCCTCCAAGAGAAAGACATAGCTCAAGCTCGACCGCAGCATCCTCGTCTTTTCCAAGCTTTGTTGCCATTGATGAAGATTCAATAACCGTGTAACGTTGAGAAGAAAGATGTTATAGTTGTTTTTAAAGGTTTTTGAAGCTTTCATCTATTTTGGAATAAAAAGAGAATTGGGAAGCCTCAATGTCATGACACTTGTCTGATGATGATAGTGGACATGAGCGGTTTTCATTACACGTATGATTAATGATTAGTTTGTAAATTAAGAGAAGGGTTAAGAAACTTTGTTATCGCTACAATCTCGGATTATCGATAAATGCTTTTGCATAATTGCATTTTCCGTTGTTGGTTTCTATCTACTTCCCATTGGTTACATACAAACCAGCGAAAGTGCCGAGGCCACCACGTGTAGCACGTTGGACATGCATATGGCACGTGTACCCTGAGAGCCTGCTGGCGTTGACTAGGACACGTTGGTTTTTCAGTTTCTTGCGTCTCCATATCTTGACTCCGTGAATCAGGACCATGAACACTACTCTTGGTCTGAAACGTGGTGAGGATATGTTAAAGACGGTCCCACAAACTTGAGGTGAAACGGAAAGACAGCGTAATAGGTTATAGACGGACCAGTTCAGGAAAAGCGCTGTTACGTTGCGACTAGTCTCAGCTGATATGACGGATGGCTATCCACGTGGTACGTTGTAACGGGATTAATAACAACGTGATCGAATACAAGTGGTTGTATATAACTTTGTGATGAGCTAGGTGAAACGTGTCTTCTTTCAAATCGTGGTACACTTTGAAGATGTTGCTTTATGAAAGTTCCAGCCTAGCCTTCCACCTACCTGCATGAGTTGCACCTGGAAAGTGAAAAGGGAAGATTCTTTGATTTATAAATCCTGGGGAAAAAGTTATACCATGGTTTTCTATTTTCACCCAAATTTTTTGGTGTATACTGTTACTATTTTCAGTCAATGGAATAAACGCCAACGGATGAAAATTTGAGTAAAAAACTTTTATAATCGTTTTAATAACTTGTTTATGTGTTTTATTCTAGTCGTCGTTGTTTCAAGAATTAATATTGGTAATTCGAGGCTTCGACCCAAGAACTATGATTTATTATGTTTAAAAACATAAGACAAAGATTGGAACCGGTAATTCAAAGATATCGAGTGTTGGATTTACAGACATAAGTATACAGAACAAATTCAAGTTAATGGGCTAACGTTTTAGTACATGCCTATATAAAATATTTTTCTTTGGGTAGCTGTAGAGAGAAGAGCTAGGGACAATTTGATCTTCTTTTTTTGGACATCATCTGCAAGTGTCGTTTGGTCATCATCTCATAGTGCTGTTTGATCATCATTTGCTTATTACACAATTGGGAAGTATGGATGTGATGAGTGTCTATGTCATATGTGTGCTGCACTAATATTTTGTTTATCTGGATGCTCTTTAGCTGCTTTTCAAGAAACGATCGTGTCAACTATGCTAATGCTGAAACTACTGAAGTGGTTAACTGATTTTACTCATAATCCTTTTATAACAGAGTTTATCTCTCCTTTTCAGGTTTGAAAAAATATCATTGTCAAATGCGCTGCATCTATAGAGACGCTTTAAAAAAAAACAAGATATGTGAATATGTGATACAATAGCCTTTTGGGGACGTTCAAATGCTAAGATTGAGGTTAACTTTTTGGTATTTCTTTAGTGCTTCAATCATTTTCTTGTACATGTCTTACAACTACTTGATTGTCACCATTGTGCATGTTTGTATAATGATAAGAATCATTATCAGCCATAACTGGTTTCAAGTCACCAACAAACACAACCACGTGCATAAACAATTTCAAATATAAAAAGCTGGTTACACTAAAAAACATGAAACATTCACAACCTCGCATTTCAGTATCACACCGTATGGTATTTTGGATTCTTGCATGTATCCACCAAATTGCTTAATTAGTGATAGAGACATTATCAATGTCGAATTAGTCTTGATTCATTGGCAACATTTTGATGCACACTTAGAAATAAGTAATCTCTTCAACTATAGGCTAAAATAGCGAGGAACTTCAAGAAATAACATACTGAATCCTGAAATGGTAAATAAATTTTAGAAAAGATACCAATAAAGCTTACGTCAACTACTAAAACCATCATTATCCGTGGAACCCTTTTTGAGTTTTTTAATTTTAATTTAATTTTTTGCTGATTTAAAAAAAAAATTAAAAAGAGAACCAATTGCGGGCCGCCACATTTCAACGGGGCTCGCAAACAGTACCAGAAACAGACCAAGATCGGTCACTAATCCATTACCTTTGTGACCAATTTTTTGTTTTTCTGTGAAGTCTACACTATATTTTACTTTTTTTTTTGTTAAGGATTCTTTTTATATCTCCCCGATAATTGTGGTCTAAAAAGCATAATATTTGTTTTTGCCCATACACCTTGTATGCACCAACTCTACGTAGAGATATGACTAAATCCTTGCCAGTCACATCAATGGTCTAATCATGACTATTACCCCCATTGTTCTCGAAATTTAGTAGCATGCCCAATACACATTCGTTAGAATGATTTATCACTAGCTGATAAAACATAATTAAAAATAACAACAACAATTACAATAAGCCCCATCCACCAAAATATTGGCCTAGTGATAGGATTTTGGCGTATTTAAAGAGGTCCTCTTGCAAATATAACATTGTAACATGATCTCATTCTCTTAGTTCTCTTTTATGATTTTCACTTTGATAGAATCTTCAAATCATTCATATTAATATGGAAATGTGTAATAACCATGTTATATATTCCTGAAATTGTGAAAACATGGTTACATTTTTTTTGACATCAACTTAAGCAGATTCATACGCATTCTTTAGACCAAATCGGGGAGATATGCATCCATGTGAACGATAAAAGAACGGTTGTTTCCTGATATTGCATGCTAAACTATCCGTTTTTGAATTCTGCGTTTGTGGTACATGCATGATTTCTGAGATGAGAGAATTTTTTTTAGCATCTTTATATCTTCTAAATAATTTGCAAAAACAGACCATTTTTCTGGTTTCGAAACTATGTTGTATTTTCATATTAATTTTAAGTTATCTTTATATGAAAATTATGTTGTATTTTGCTTATAAGTTTGAGCGTGGGTATAAATGGATGTATAACATAAATCATGTTGATAGTCTTGCTAACAATGGTAGATTTTAATTAAATATAATTAGAAAGTAATAATGACACATTATGATCTAGATTCATTTTTAACCTATAGCAAACACTAATAAGCCCAAAAATATATGTTTGTCTTCTGTTTCTATGGTCATCAAATATAGACGTTCGCAATAACATTTATTTATTTTATTTTTTTCGCAATAACATTTGTTAATTTTATTGTTTGGTACTGCAAACAACAACTTGGTTATGCGTAACCTCATTTTATCTTCTTCTTGGTTTATTTTCATTTCGTTTTTATTAATTGGATTGGAATACAACATAGACCATCGACCAAGATCACAATCCCAAAAAAAAAAACAATGAAAATAACTTAGCTTACAAAATAACCAAAAAGAAGACAAAGAGATCAAGAGCCCATACTCAAGATCAAAAAATCTTCGAATAATGATTTGAGTCCTTAGAATGAATATGGAGGACTGTTGAAAATATATATTTAGAAATTATTGGGTTCTACTAACATGGGAGAAAATCTCACCCAAATGTTCTCTATAACCGCGATAGATAAAGATTCTAAATATTGAAGAGAAGCAGAAGCCTGAACAAAGGAAAGAAAGACATACTGCATACAAACTTAATGTGTAAGCGTAACCTTCTACCCAAAAAAAATGTGTAGGTATAACCCATATTTATATGGACTGTCTGCATACAAACTTAATGTGAAGTGTAACCTTCTACCCAAAAAAAATGTGTAGGTATAACCCATATTTATATGGACTCAATAAGTCCTTATTAGGCTTAGCTTCTTGTGTTATATCATAAGTCGAGCTACGAAAAACTCGTGCCAAAAAGCTTATTTGTCTAGTTGAGGTTGATATGTACACTATGCCATTCAAAAAACAGAAAATTAAAACACTAGCAAAAGGTCTACCATGGAAAAAAATTAAAAGAATACTTGATTCAAACTTTCTTCCTCCAAACGGTTAACTAAATATAATTCATTCTGTCATACCCACTAACTAATTGTATTAATTAAGGGACTTTATTATGAATTGATTGCCACAATTATACAACTTAACTAAAACATGCAGAATTTCTGTCATATTAGTGACAATGTTGTTAAAATATATACAAAGGATACTTAACTTTAACCCAACTTCTCTGCAATCATTCTGTACGTGGAATGTTTTATACAGACCGATTACTGCTGCCTACTTTCTACAGATAATAATAAATCTTACCACACAGGCACACACCTAAATAATTAATCACTTTTTTCCACATACAAGAGTTAACTAACAAAACCATGACCAGAGTTTTGTTTTCTTTCGTTATTTTTTTTTTGCGTTGAGATTGAAGTTATCAGAGAGATCGGTTGTTTAATTTATACACCTTGCAAACCAGTAACTAATGGACTTGTCCACATTGTGCCTTTCACAATATGATATTTTTAGTATCAGTACGTAGGGTTGGTTTTGTTTAAATGCTCTAGGCTGTACTACAAAATAAATATAAACATTTCCAATAAACCCTATAGTTAATGGAAAACAAAATATTAAGTTACTATAAGATGTTTTGGATCTTTCAGGATTTTTTAAAAATCAAAACTTCCACAAATATTGTATAGATGCATAAAATGCCTTTTCGCTAAATATAAGTACCATTTTTTATAAGTAAAATGGAAAAATGAGTCTAAAGAAGCATCTATAGGTGAGGCGAAATTGCAGGTTATACTGTAGGCTCTAGAAAGCATGAAGAGTAAAAAAAAGAAGGTGAGGTTTGTTTCAACTTTTGGGGATTTTGTTGAGGCACTTCATAAACCTGCTCATTGCCAGCTCTTCAATTTGAGGTAAATGAAATCTAAAGAGAGTTGAAGGTCTTTGAGGCATGGGAATTAAGGATTGGATCGCATGTATTTGTTAGATGCGTCTCTTTCATTGCACAGAGTGTGAAGAACTTATGATTTACTCAGTTTTATGTCGTAACTGGACACCCCCGCTGGTTAAACCAGTGGTTTGTTAATGAAAGAAACACATCTATATTTTAAATTAATGTTGTCGGTTTGTTTTTTGGGATGTACGTTGTTGGTGCTGGAAATAGAGATTAGGTTAGATTAACCGATTTTTTGGGATGATCTTTCTTTGTGCTATGGCTTGCTTTATAGACGAAGGATGTAATGCTATTCGATATATATAAAATTTCAATTTGTGAAGAAAAAAAACAGAAAATGAGTTAATTACCGTTAATTTACTATGTAAATGAAAAGTGAAAACTAATCATAAATTGGTATATGATATAGATATATTAAAAAAATTATATCCAACTTTTTATGTATGCATCTCAACAAAATCAAATAGTCTTCTTGTTTTTGTCAACAATTTCGAAATATTAAATTCATGATCATTCAATAAGGTTTGTTTTACTACTATCTATTAATTAATTAATATTTTCGCTATATATATCAAACCTATTAAGGAACAAGATCGTGCAAACATCAATCAACCTTCCTTCTTCCATGGATACCTCAGGTACTTTCCTCTTTATGCTTTTCTTCATTTCCTAACAAATCCTCTTTCAGATCACTACAAATGAACGTACATTTATATCTAAATCAGTATCAATGCCCTTCCACTATCGAAATTGGCAATCTTTCTCCCCCAAAACATGTTTGGTTCCATTTCTCGAAAAACTGTTTGACTCCATATATATAGTTTTGCAATCATAGGTAGACGATTAACTTTAAACCATCTTAGAAAAAAGTTATGTTATAGTTTTTCTTTCTGCAACATGGCTTTCTTGGTGGACCGAGAATCCAAAAGAAATATCCCCCCCCCCCCCAAATAATAGTTTTAGATCTATTTTGCGTAAGTTTCTATTAGAAACCTAACATTTCTACTGAACATTATACTCATGAACATATTATGGAAAGCATTTAAAACCATATTCATTTATTCTAAAAACTGATATATGATTACTTTTTAAAAAAAAAAGTTCCTTACAATTTTATTTATTTTTTGAAATATAGTTGAGTGTATCAAATAGTACAACTTCTTAGTGCATATTTGCCTTTTGACTTTTGCTAATCATTATGGGTTTAACAATAATTTCGTCACCTAAGTAGATCTAGCATATGTAATTCAAAATCTAATGTGAGATCTGTCTGGAAAGAAACTGGATCCGAATTTAATATTTTTTAATTTATTTAATTTAAATTTTTTATATATTCAATTGACGGAAATTTCATTCAAACATATTAAAAAAAAAGCATATAAAAAGTGCAAATAGCTCGTTCCTCAACATAGATATCAAAATATAATCCTACATAATTTAATTAATCCACTGGGTGAGAAAAACTTCTTTAAGAAAAAAAATATTAATCTACTTAAGTAAACAATAGTTTAAAATAAAATTAGGACAAAACAGGGTTAGGTGAGATAGAGATTAGTCAGAGAAAAGTCTTCGCCGCCTTACCCCGTCTTTGAATAACTTAACAGATTACAAATTAAACTACTAGTAAAAAAAAAAAAACTAGCAAGCTGCTTCTTAAAATTACGCTTTCCAATACGCCAGAACTTAGTGGCAACTAACTTTATTATAAATATAAATAATAATAATGAGCTAGAGAATCACAATGTTTTCGAATCCACATATTACTGGATCAACGGCAACCCCTCGTTTCTGAAAAATTTCCCGAGAAAACTATTAGTTTTCCCGGAAAATTCATTACCCAGAAACAAATTTTTATTTTCTTCGGATTTGGGTTCAAAGTTTTCATTTTTATCGCGAGATGTCGTGTGAATTTTAGTGGGCATCTGGAAAAATCTCAAATTTCGGATTCGATTAGTGATTTTTTGTTTCTTTGTCGATTGGATCCGGTGGTGTGATTCGATGGGGTCATTGGATGAAGGTCCTTTGAATCTAGACCTTGAGATCGGATTGAAAAACGGCTCCTTTGAGCTTCCCTTCGAGCACCAACCAGAGACTTTAGCGATCCAAGACGCCGTCAAGCTTCTCCTGCAAGGTCTTCACGAAGATGTCAACAGAGAAGGCATCAAAAAGACTCCTTTTCGCGTCGCCAAGGCCCTTCGTGAAGGCACCAGAGGTAACATACATGCATGCACATATATAAACATTCACTAGCTAAGTAAGTAGCTGCTCTAAAAGTTATTGATGCATGTTGGTTTCTGTTCCTTTCTATAATGAAACCTTTGTTTTAGTTTCTGCCAGAACCTGAGATTTTGGGGGCCTTAGTTTAGATTTCAATAATAAAAAAGATTTCTACATAAATTTGGTGCTAAGCAAATGTTTCATCCGGCTTTGCTCAGAACCGGCCATGTTTGTTAGTTAACTGATGTTTGGTTTGGTTTGGTTGAGTCTCTGATGGCTTCTTTTGTTTTGTTTTTGCTCAGGTTATTGATGCAATATTAGAGTATAGATTTCAATAAAATATTTTTTGTTTTATAAATTTGGGGGCATAAGCGAATGTTTCATCCGGCTTGGCTTTGTTACTTAATTGATGTTTGGTTTGGTTGAGTCTCTGATGGCTTCTTTTGTTTTGTTTTTGCTCAGGTTATTGATGCAATATTAGTATAGATTTCAATAAAATAATTTTTTTAAATAAATTTGGGGGCATAAGCGAATGTTTCATCCGGCTTGGCTTTGTTACTTAATTGATGTTTGGTTTGGTTGAGTCTCTGATGGCTTCTTTTATTTTTTTGTTTTGCTCAGGTTATAAGCAAAAAGTGAAGGAGTATGTACAGAGCGCTCTGTTTCCAGAAGCAGGGCTAGATTCAGGAGTTGGGCAAGCGGGAGGAGTGGGAGGACTCGTTGTGGTTCGAGACCTCGACCACTACTCTTACTGTGAGTCTTGCTTGCTTCCTTTTCACGTCAGGTGTCACATAGGCTACGTCCCATCCGAGCAGCGCGTCTTGGGACTGAGCAAGTTCTCTAGAGTCACTGATGTTTTCGCCAAGCGGCTCCAGGAGCCTCAGCGTTTGGCTGATGAGATATGCTCTGCGCTACAGCACTGGGTCAAACCGTCTGGTGTGGCTGTTGTTCTGCAATGCTCTCACATTCACTTCCCAAGCTTGGACTTAGTAGACTCGTCAAGTCATGATGGTTTTGTGAAGCTAATGGTTTCCTCTGGTTCAGGTGTTTTCGAGGATGAAAGGTCGAGTCTTTGGGGTGAGTTTATGAGTTTCTTGAAGTTCAAAGGCGTAGCTGACGGCTCTGTGAAAGAGTGGTGCCCAAGCGTTAAGTCTAAACTCTTTCTTGAAGAAGATCAAGAAATGGTTTCTGCGGTTGTTACCATTCTGAGATCTTTAGGAGAAGATCCATCGAGGAAAGAACTCATTGCTACACCTTCTCGGTTCCTTAACTGGATGATGAACTTCCAAAACGTTAACCTCGAGATGAAGCTGCTAAACGGCTTTAACTCTGTCAAAGCCAATGGAGATATCAGAGAGAAGATGCTGCACTGTGAGCTGAAAATGCCTTTTTGGTCAATGTGTGAGCATCACTTGCTTCCTTTCTACGGAGTTGTTCATGTTGGCTACTATTGCACCGAAGGATCCAACGCTATTGCAAGCTCGCTGGTGAAGTCTATTGTGCATTTTTACGGGTTCAAGCTTCAAGTGCAAGAGAGGATGACTCGGCAGATAGCTGAGAAGCTGTCTCCTCTTGTTGGTGGTGATGTAATAGTAGTGGCGGAAGCAGGGCACACTTGTATGATCTCTAGAGGGATTGAGAAGTTTGGAAGCAGCACTGCGACTATCGCGGTTTTGGGTCAGTTTTGTAATGACAGTTCAGCAAGAGCAGAGTTTCTAGACAAGATCCATACAACAACTACTGCATTGTAAGGCAGATTCAAGCTCCCCTATTTGAGAGTGTTTACTTGTTTTGTTTGTTGTTGTTTTTTCTTTCTACTTTATATCATAAACACACTTCCAAGTCTCCAAACTTTGGAAGCATATCAATTCCAAACACAATCTTTAGAGTCTTACTACATTTCACTTCTATTTGTTCATTAAACTCAGGGACATTGACAAATGAAGATGAAGAATTGTTTGGATTCCAAGAATAATAGTTTTGACTCCCAAAAAGGGGAAACAAAGTCTACAAAATGTAATGTATTAGTGGAAGATCTCTCCTCTATTTTGCTATATCCTCTCTAATATACAGCTTAATGCTAATCCCATCAACTCTGATGATAGACACAGGAAACCAAAACTGAATCAAAAGTCTCAAATCTCATTTCCAACAATCAGACGTGACTTGTTCTACTACAGAAGCCTCTTTCTTCTCCTGAAGCCAAACCAGTCATACCTCAGCATCTCCCTTCCAGATGCACCAAGCTCATTGAAATGCTAAACCGATCTTTCTCCTTGGTTAAAGTGAATGAACATCAGAACTAGAATGGAACAACATAAGGAAGAGCTACAATGTCAGCAGATTCTATACTAAGAGCCTGGTTCCAGACTTGCAGAGTCTCATCCAATCCAGTAGTAGTAGAATCTGTTTTTGGCTTCTTTAATACTTTCACACCAGACTGACCAAAAAGCCACTCTTGTTCTTCAGTTTCATCAACCTCATCCCTTTCTGGTACATTCAGTATCTGATCCAAATACTTTAAGTCCGAGTGAGGCCGCTTTTTCGCTGATGCTTCACCGTTCTCCTTCGCTTTCACAGAAGATATACTTGGATGGCTTTTGGGTTCTTGAGACTTGATGAAACCGTTAACTCTATGCTCCTTGGCCTCTGGATTACACAGTGTTCCTTGCAACTCAGTAACAGGTTTTAGAGGAGTTTGGCATTCTCCCAACTTTCTTCCATTTTCCACGGATGATACTGGAGAAGCAACTGGCCTCAGCATCTTGTTAGGCCTAGATCCATTCTCTGCATAGCAATTAAAAAAAAAGGTGCTAAGAGACAAACAATAGTAGTACACAGATTGTCAAGACTTGAAACATGACTCACTACAGTAAGAACCCACCATCTATAAATGTATACCTATTCCATTAAATAAAAAGAGTAATGATAAGAACTCACCATGCAAGAACCCATTTGTCTCAAGATCTTTCCGTTTGCCAAGAATGCCCTCTGAGCTAAGATTTTTTATGCTATCCCTTGAAAGGTCCTCCTGCCTTCTAAAATTACTAGTATCTACATGTCTCTCCTTTAACTTGGGCCCTCCCTCTACATCTTTTGGTTTGCCCTGACCAATTTTGTTTAACGCCTCTGTTTCCTCCTCTTTACTACCTCTATGTGTTGTGTACTTCGGTTCAGTTTTCTTACTATCCAGTGGCATATCAGCCACAATCACACTTCCTCTGCGGTGATTCTTCTCTTGTAGTTCCATTTTCTTTGCCTGATCTTTCTTCTCCAATGGTTTAAACATGACCTCCTCGGTTCCTTTCTGACCACTGCAAGATGATACATTTTCAGGCCTCCTCTCCATTGCAAAATTTTTATTGATTCTTCTTTCATCATCATTCCTAATCTTTCCCACGCTTTGACTTTCTGTAGCTTCTTCTTCATCTCTGATCCTTCTTGCCAGGTCTTGTATAAACTTAGACTCTCCATTACCATTACTCTGCGAGTTATCTCTTACAAGCTTCTCTCCGTCTTGTGTGTTCGGCAGAACACCAGCAGCTTTTCTGTCCTCTGAGGTTCTGCTCTTTTCTTTATTCCGGTATTTGTCTTTCCTATCTTTATGTTTCTCTTTTTTCTCCTTCCGTTCCTTGTGCTTGTCTTTGCTTGTTTCTTTATCCTTCTTCTCCTTTTTGTGCTTCTTCTCCTTCTTTTGCTTTTCCTGCATTTTCAATCCCAGTAGAAAAAAATCACACATGCATATAAGTGATGATTAAAAGAAAGGCATACATAGTATTAATTACCTCCAGTACATACCTAGTCTGATACATTATTAGCTTTACACTAACTCTTAACCTACTAACTATATATTATTATAGTTACAATAGTTTCTCAAGATGCTACAATTCTTAGAAATTCTCATATTCCTCCAAGTGATATTAGTATATTAATTGACTGTAAACTTCAGGTCAAATAGGCAAACCCCTACACCAATAATCCATATTATCTAACATCCAAAACTACCAGCATCAAAACCACATAATCACTTCAATATCTCAGCACCTCAGCATTCTAAATTAGTCAAGGATCCAGAAAAGCTTGTTATGGACCAGAAAAAAAATCATAAGAATGAGAAATGGAAGAACAACTACGGCAGACCAGAAGCTACTACTTTTTATTTTAAAGGTTGAAAAAGATAGGAGTTTTTTTTTTCAACTCATCTTTGCCAATTCATTGGAGTTTATGATTCTCTAATACCAGTTTATGTCTTTCAGCATTCATGATTCTCACTATAGATAGCTACATTTGCAAGATAAAATTCTTTAAAAGTCTAGGAGACAACACAAAGAATCTCATGAACTCGGCCATTCACCACTCTCTTCCATTATCTTAAGATATTGATTAGACTCCAGTCTCTTGGTAAAGTTTTCTTCATCATATTCTAAGAGCCTAAGGGGCAAGACATGTGTTACCTAAGTGTGCACTAGTCACTCTCCAAAAAAATTCACCCATACGAGCTTAGAAACACCGGAAAGACCACAAATTCAAATGAGAGTAGATCCTATGAGGGTAACCTTTATCAAAGAGTCTGCTTCATCGGTGCTAATCTTCTTCTCATATCCTGGAGGTGGAAATGGAAAGCAACGAGACATGTCACTTCTTCCTCACGTTCCTTAAAGTGGTAACCACTCTTCTCGTTACTTTCTCAATCCTTTATCCCAGTAGCACCTGACCAGATCAGAGACTATGATCCAGCCCACCATATCAAATAAAATCACTCCAAACTTTCTATAAAACCACTTCAATCCTATCTTCACAGATCCCAAGTGCAGTATAAAATTAGCAACCGAGATTAGTCGCTAACCTGTCAAAGGCACCAGTAGAAATCGATATCATTTCCAGATTAAGCTCAGATTAAGGAGTTAACAGCTCAAAAGCACCTTTTATCAGCAGGCAGCCGCCAACAAGTTGGCCTCTTTATTGAATGTGAAGAAACCCAATTTCCCCAAATCAAATAGAAACACTTTCGATCAGTGTTTAATCTCCAAGGGACGGACGATCCTAATTAGTATAAGACATCCAAAAATTAGGGTTGCGACCAAATCAGACCCTAATAAGATAAAAACCAATCGGACCAAAAAAATCACCAGCCTTGACGATCGCCAAGTGCAATTGGCGCAGGTGGAAGTACGAAAGGCTAAACCTTTAAGGGAATCCAGATAGCAAAAAGAGCTGTCGGATCAAACTTTCAGACAAAAAAAAAAACACGAAACTTCACTTTAGAAAGAAAGGTTTTTTCAGCTTGTCGGAAAATAGAAAAATCAGCGTAGTTCTTATTGAAACAGTTTTAGATATTTTTTTCTTTCTTAATTTGATAATCATATACAAGACAGCAGAGAGATAGATAGAGAGAGATTGGAAGATCTCAGAAAAGAGAGAGAAGAGGAAATACAATGAAGAAAGTGAAAATTATCTCTCCTCTCTCTCTCTAAATCCCCATGTGTTAGCATATGGGTATGTGTATATATATACCTTCTATGTATGTATCTGTAATGCTCTCTTTTTAAAAAATCACGGGTATTATTTGTATATATGGGTCTGTTCTTGAACAAGAAGAAGACTCTCTCTCTCTCTCAATTCCCCGACCAAGAAAGCAGAAACTTTGGTCCGAAGCTGGGAAAAAATTATTTATAATGAGAAAAAATCCAAGAATGGGCTTTAAGTGATATTTGGGCTTAGCCCATCATCAGTCATTATCATTGACCAAAAGTAGAATGAATCAGTTCTCTTTTAACACTGGGAATCAAAAGATTAAGAATTTTCCAAAAATGGCTATACAAAAATCTAAAAGTGTAACACTTAGAAGATAGGTCTTTCTTTGAAGTGCAACTGATCAATAACTTCACTGCAATCACCAGTACCATCTCCTTCCATCAAACACTCAACATAATCCAACATTCTACTCTTCTCTACAACCCCACTTGATCTCAGAAGCTCCATTACCAGCTCACGCGCCTGCTCACTCTCTCCTTCCTTCTTCAAACCTTGAATCACTAAGCAGAAGGATCTGAAACTCGGGACGAACCCGGTTCCAAGAACAAGTGTGATCAGCTCCACACACTTGCTCTGTTCCTTCCTGCCACAGTAAGATTCTATGACAGTGTCTATCGCCTTCTCATTATAAACACCTATCTTGAGCATAGTTTGGATCAGTTCGTTGGACTCATCTATTCTTCCTTCTTTGCATAGACGTGTGACAACGAAACCATATACTCCGCGTGTTGATCCACCTAGCTCTTCAACCATTGATATTAGCTTGTTCTGAGATAACGCAAGTCCATGTAGCAGAGATGAATAGACACGCTCGTTAAGTTCATATCCTCTTGCAACCATAACACTAACGGTCTCTAGAGCACGGTCTAGCTTTCCGTTATCCACATATCCTTTCACCATTACAGTATAAGTAACATGATTCGGAGAAACTCCTGAATCTCGCATAGTAGCAAGAAGCTTCTCTGCTTCCTCCACTCTTCCAAATCGGCAAAGACCGTTGATGATGATCGTGTAAGGATAAACATTCGGCAAACAGCCACTCGACTTCATCGCTTCCAGCATCCTCAATGAACCGCTAACATCGCCTGAACGAATCAGCCCCTCAACAAGTGTTGTGTAGGTCACCACAGAAGGAACTAAACCAAGCTTATTAATCTTCCCAAACATCGCTAACTCCTCTTTCACTTTACAGCCTTTACTCAACACGTCGAGAAGCACGTTCAGGGAGTGAGGAGTAGTCAACAGTCTCATCTTACACAACGTCTCAACAATAAACAACGCGTCCTTAGTTTTACCGAGTTTACAGAAACCATCAATAAGAGCTGTACAAGTAACTTCATCTACCTTTATCCCTTTTCTCACCATCAAACTTAAGAACGAACTCGCTACATCAACCTTCCCTTGCTTGCACAAACCATCTATCATACCCGTGAACGTTACACAATCAGGCTCAACGTCAAAAGAACTCATCGAACCAAGAAGCTTGTACGCCACATTCATAAACCCTTCTCTACAAACCCCATCGATCAAAACGTTATAGCTCACAACATCAGGCGCCAAACCATCACCAACCATTCTCTTCAACAAATACACAGCTTTAAACGGTTTCCCAACTCTACACAACCCTCCCATAAGCTCATTAAAACTTCTCACATTAGGCCTACAACCCCTCTTCTCCATCACAGCAAGAACCTCAAAAGCCTGAACGATCCTCCCATCTTTACAGTAACCATTAATCAACGCGTTGTAAGTCACCACGCTAGGGTACACCCCGTCCTCACACATCTTTCGATAAACACCATTAGCCTCTTCAACCTTCCCCTCTCTACACAACCCATCGATCAAAACCGTATACGTGTGAACATTCGCCTTACACCCTTTAGTCCTCATTTCATCAAACAAGGTAAAACCTTTCTCAACCAAACCCTCATCACACAACGCTTTAATAAGCACAGTAAAGGTCCGTGTGCTCGGCTCACAACCTTTCTCACCCATTTGTTCTTTAAACACAAAAGCTTCCTCAAGTCTCCCTACTTCACACAACCCGTGAATCAAATTAGAGTAAGTAACAGAGTTTGGTTCAGAACCTTCCTCTCTAGACATGACGTTAAACACTCTAAGAGCTTCTCCAAGATTCAACACACGGCAAAAGCCAAGAACCAAAGAAGTGCATATATGAGAGTCTAACACAAACCCGATTTTCAAAATCCTGCACATAAACATCTCAGCTGATTCAGTGAAGCCGTTCTTGCAGAGAGCGTTGACGATTGTTCTGTAATCAATCTCCCCAGGGAGAAAGCCATCAGCTTCCATTCTTTTATAAGTCGAGTAAGCCAATAGGCCTAAGTCAAGCTTAGCTAAAGACATCAGAAGAGAGCTGTAACAAGGGTAGTTTAATCTGAACCCAGCCCCGTCTCTCAGAGTATCGAAACAATCCATTAGTCTCAGGATCTCTCTCTCGTGTTTGTTGCACTCTCTGATCAACGCGAGGATGACGCAATGCGCGATTTGGTAGAGACCTGAAGAGACGATGAGTTTCAGGAGGTGGGTTTTCTGATTCGGGTGGAAGCAATAGGAGGAGTGCTTGCAGACCCATGTGAAGAAACGTACGCAGGTTCCGGTTTCGCTACTGTGAAGGGAGATTACTTGGGAAGCGATGTGTGGGCTCAAGTGGGAAGCTAGGGTTTTGAGAGTGGTGTTTTTCTCCCAATTTGGGGTTTTTAGTAATGATGCGACATCGCGAGCCGCCGCCGCCGCGGCATGAGAGGGTTGGGGAGATGGGGAGGAGTAGGCATTAGGAGAATGAAGAGCATGACGAGCTAAAGCTGAGATCTTTCGAGAGTTTCTGATGTGTATCAGCATGCACGAATTGGAGAAGGAGAAGGAGAAGGAGAAGCCGTTAAAAATGGTTACTTTAGGGTTTTAGCAGCACTCAGGGCTATTGAACAAGGAAAATCAAGTGTCATCGGTTTGCGTTTTGAATCTCACGTGACCGGTTATTAGAAAATTGAAACTGGACCGGACTAAACCAATGCAGCATTAGAAACTTTGAGTCTTTTGAATCCGTTTAACGATTAATTCTTCTCGAGTAATAGCACCCAAAACCTTAATTGGCAAGAATACAAAAAGACAATGAAAGAAAGTATTTTGTGTTGACGAAAAGTTTGTCTAGTAAACAATAAACACCATTTGAGAGTTTTGAGACTGAGCAGAAGTAGAACACGGCAAAAAATACACTTGGGCCAGACCAATTTCACAGACGCCAAGGATGTTTCCCTTTTCTCATTCACTACCATTGAGCAACTGTGTTTGTGCAATGTACATGTATCCTCCTTCCACTTTGTGAACGACCCAACCAAGTGAGTGTTGTGTGGTCAAATGACCAAAAACTAGTTCTTTATTGCTGCTACATCACCAAATCATCAGCCGAGTAGTAGTCCGCAATAAGACGGTACATGTAAGATGGGTTGTGTCCTCCCCTGTTAACCAAAACAAACTAGCGACATGAGAATGAACCCCATTCTTTTTTTTTTTTTGATCAAAGAGAATGAACCAATCTAAGAATATAGTAACTAGAGGAAACTCAAGGATATGTAAATGAGACTTACGTGTCGGTTATAAAGAGACTGACGAGGCTCGGTGGGACGTAATCGAATGTTGGGTTGACTACTTGAAGAAGGGGAGACCCGGAACCGGTTCCAAAATCCAGGCAATCAGAGAATTCGCCAAAATCCAACAGTTCAGAAGGAGATCTCAGCTCGTTTAGTAACACCTCCGGATTGTGAGGATAGAGTGGACATAGCTGTTTATCATATATAAAAGCTCTAAGTAAAGTTTTAAGGTTTATGAGAGGAATCACTGGTTTGAATAAAGTAAACAACTTGAAACCAAACCTTGTGACTACCGGCTAGAACCACAAATGGGACTGCGTGCTTTTTTGCTGCCAAAGCAGCCATGTTGACTCCAACAGGTCCTATAACTCCACCATTGGCCATCACTGCATGAGCTCCAATTATAACCTGTGCATTATCACATCATTTGAGATCTATTAGGGACAAGAAACAATAGATTTGGGCAGGATTGACCATATACGTACCATGTTCACTCGAGATATCATAGCAAACACTGCAGAGTCAGTGATCACAGTGGTCTGCAGACCTCTAGCTACCAATTCTTTTGCTAATAGATGTCCCTGATACCTAACAATATACAAATAGAGTAGAATTAGAAGGACACCAACGATGGTAATGATGAGACATCGGGAAAAGAAGTCACCAAACCTTGGAGCACCTTCGGCGACAAATACACGAAATGATCTTTTCTTCTCCTTTGCAGCACATAGAAACTCGAGTACCGTTCTTGAGCTACCCAGGGTTAGAATCACCTCACTGATAAAATAAAAAGGTTGTCATCAAGGAAAGCCATTGACAAACGAATTCATTGGTCCCCCGTCTATTGCATGTTACAGAAAATTAATGGTATAGAGACGAAAAGTACTTTTGATGTATGTGCTCTACAGCTTGCTCGGCGATCTGCTCATGACAACCAGCAATCTCGTGGATAAGTTGATTGACTCCTTCTATAACATCATGCTTCAGCTTCCGAGTTATTGAACTTTTGTCGGCAGCTAAACAAAAGTACATCACACCATTAATATCTACGAGAAATGTACATATTTTAGCTGCCAAACAAAAATTTGGCCTAATGTTCATCCAAGATAATTTCAATTAAAGCGAAATGAACGGTGAAACCAGACTGTTAATAATAGAAGTTGATTCTCTTTATTTACCCCTATAACTCAGCAACACAAATTCACAGAAACAACTAGCAATTGAACCTACCAGAACCAGTAATCAAGGGTTCTGTCTACAGTTCCCTAAACTTTCCCAAGCCGAAAAGTCCTCAAAGTGAATCAAGATTCCTCGATACCTAAATATGTTACATCTAGTGTGAAATTAAAGTCCACGTCTCCGACGGTTCCCAAAGAAAACAACGAGAATCGGGTTGTCAAAGAGAACGCACAGTAACTTTATTATATTACTACCATAACACTTCTCTTCATAGCTTATCAAGGACTTAACTAAATAACGCAGCAATATTTTCTAACAAATAAAAATTAGCATTTGTAAAGGAATGGATAAAGGTACATTTACTTTTGCTTTCGGAATCAGCACCGGACGAAGAAGTGTACGGAGCCGTCGCAGACTCAGGAGTTCCCTCGAGAAGCGTCTGCAAAGAAGGAGGACGCAACGTACTCCTAGCAGCAGCAGCAACAACCGCTGCAGACATCGCAGGATACCCAATCCCTTTCCCATTAACATCTTCATCGTCATCACTCGCATCCAACAAATCCAACCCCGCCACAGCTGCTGTAGCAAGAGACAGATCCTCCTCCCTTATTATATGCAAAACCCGCCTCACTACATTCCCCACCGCAAGCTCTACACAAAAACCAATAAAAATCATTCCTTTAAAGAGAAACTTCACAGGTTGAAAAGAAACACAACATACCAACAGGATTAGCAGCGACCAGTTGCGCACCAACGGCTTTCACAGCATCAATAAGAGCTGAAGCTTGGTTTGCATGAGGCACCCGATGATGAGAGATCACCGACCTAAGAAGCTCCACGGTGCATCTAGCTGTAGCTTGAGATCCCTCAATCTTACTGTATTGAATCAAAATCAGAAAACTCTCTTAATTAACTAACAATTACGAAATTACAAGCTGTTTAAAGAGGATAATACCGTTTCCTGAGCTTGTTAACAAACTCAAGCACCATCGATTGCACGTCCGGCATCTTACTTTAACCCTAATCGAAAACTAAGAGGCGTTAGATTCCATAAACCCTAATCAAGCGCGATTCGCGGCAATAGAGAGATTAAATGAATACGAGGGGAAGGAAAAGAGAAGCGGATGTGCTTACCGGTGAGAATGCGACGGTGGCGAACGGTGAGGAGATGAAGTAGAGAGGGAATATTCCGGCGAGAGAGAAACGGAATTGAACGAGAAGACCAGATAGTGAGAAGCGGGGGGTTTAATAGGTCTTAGCGTTTGGGCTGCAGAGACAAAGGCCCAATACGAAAGCCTCGTATACTTTAGTTTATATTTGATAAATCAATACAAAATTTCATTTTCAGTTATATTTTTATATAATTCCTCTAATTAATATCATAAAATTTAGATATTAAATTAAGAAAATATTATATTAGTATAATGATAACATTCTCTTATAAATATATTTTTCTTCTTAAAATTTTTCCAACACCAAATATCATTTTATTTTTCTGCAAACATGAATCTAAGCTTTTGAAAGATGACTGTTTAAATTTGATTGGCATATACACGGCAAATAATTTATTCATGTATATAATTCATGGTAATTTCCAGGAAATCACTAAAAAATATTTTTTCAGATGCATTTACGAAGAAGACTATTGAGAAAAGCAGAGGAGAGTGAAAGATGTGTCAACACGTGTCCACTAAGAGATGTCTCCTCCTTCCCGTAATTATTTATATATTATATTTTGAATTTTAAATAACAAGTATAAATTACTAAAACTGTTAAAAGTTTCACACTCAAATTTTGTGATCTAATGATTTAAAACTTTTGTTATGACATGATACAAATAATTAAAAAATAATATAAGTTGAAAGTCTCATTTAATAAGTATCAAAAATAAAATATATATAAATATATGTATCATTTTAAATTGAGAAAAAGACTATGATAGCACCAAACCAAGTTTTTGTTTCCAAAGTAGCACTCAATACTCAAAGTCACAAAAATAGATTTCATTAAAGAGGTAAATATACACTTATACCCCTTGGGTTAATTAATCCAAACCTTAGGGTTTAGAGTTAAGGGGTGGGGTTTTGGAATTAGGATTTAAAATTTTATAAAAAAAAAATACTAAAATAAAAAAAAAATTTAAAACAGTTTCAAAAAGTATTTTTAAATAATAAAAAGAAAATTTGAAAAAAAATAAAAAAAAAAATTTTAAAAAAAAGTTCAAAAAAATTTCGAATCTGAAAACATATAATCTGAAACTATAAAAAAAAATTATTTTTTCATTTTTTTTTTATTTTTTTTTATTTATTTTTGTTTGTTTATTTAATTTTAAACCAAGGGTATTAGAGATATTTTACCCTTTAATGAATGTCATTTTTGTGACTTTCTCCTTCTAGTGCTATTTTTGAGATATAAACTTCAAAAGGTGCTATTATTGACAATTGCCCTTTTAAATTAAACTATATGCCATATAAAAATAGATAAATATCTTAATTTTGAAATTTACTTTGAACATTTTTTTGATAAAAAATTTGAAAAAATATTGACAACTTAATTTTTTGTAAATACTATAAATTACTTAAACCAATAATCCCACACTGAAAATTTTGTTATCACTAATTTAGACTTTTTACTATAACAGATATAAATGATAAGAAAATATGAGCAAAAAGCATCATCTAATAAATATTAATATTAAAATATACCACATATATATGTTCCTATCATTTAGAGTTAATTATATATCATATCAAATAGAAAAAGTATATTTTCGATTTATAAAATTTATTTATATGTTCACACCAATTTAATTATATAATTAGTAGATAATGATTTTTTAATTATTCAATATATATCTATTATTTCTTAATATGTTATAAACATATAATATATAAAATAATTTATATATAATGTTTATCCCGCGCAAGGTGCAGATCTTAACCTAGTATTCCATTATTATGTGTTCTTGATTTTTCTTTAAATCAAAATTAAGATAAGAACCCCTTTAAAAGCTTGGGATAATCCTGCTCTAAGCAACTTGTTTATTCATTGGCCTAACTTTAATCAACTAACAAAAACACAACTTCTGCTTTATGTCTATTAAAAAGGTGTAAATAAGTAAAGTAATATATATATATATATATATATATAATTTCTTTGGTTAACTTAAGAAAATGATATGATCTCTTATATATTAATTGAGAAATATTACAACATTGTTTTGTAACTACGTGTCACCATGAGAATGAAATTCAGAATTCTTAGAGAAATAGGTTGGTTCATCTTAACTTATACTTTTTATTAAACTAACTATTAATTTGATAAATAGTGTACAAAAAAATATTCTCACACTTTTCTTAAATAAAAGCTACGAAACTGTCTAATATGGTTAACATATATATGACAATTAATGATTATGAATTTTAAATATTTGATAATAATTTTTGTATCTTAGCTTTTTTTTGTTTACTTTATATTATTAAAAGATATTAAACAACCACATTAACCATATAATATAAAAAAAATTCTTATATGTTATATTTTAAATTTTAAAATGACTATAAATTACTAAAAACGTTAAATGTCTCACACTAAAATATTGTGATCATTGGTTTAACTTTTTTTGGTAATAACAAGATACAAATTATCATAAATCGTATGAATATGAAGTCTCATTTACTAGACATTCATAATATAGAAAAAAATACTTAAATATGATAATTTCGAAATTTGTATTGAAAAAGCATTGAAAACTTATTCAAAAAATTGTACATAAGAAATTTTGTGTTTATCACATGAGTATGAATTCTCAATAATAAATATTTATATTAAATATATTATATATCTATATTCATGTCACTGAAATTTAGTTATATACCATATAAAATAAATAAAATGATTATTTTGATTTATGTACTAAAAAAAATATCATAAATAAACAAGATGTACTGTTTTGATTTATTTGTTTAGTCTAATTTAATTATATACATAATATAATACGTAAATGAATACAAATAAAAAAATAATAGATAAAAAAATTATTTTTATATCTAACATTCATTCCGCGCAATTGCGTGGATATTAAGCTAGTATAGTTGTATTCGTATAAAGCACTAGATAGAACAACAATCATAGATTTGGCCTAATATATTTTCGGCTGGATTATTTTTGTTTGCAAAATTTTATCTAGTAGAAATTATAGTTGCATCCATAATTTATATATTTTAAGTTTTATATAATTTATTTAATTTTTATTAATTAAACATTTAAAATTAGATGAAAGTAATTATGAAAAACTTCATTTTTAATTTTATTACATGTGTATAATTTTGATTTTAGTCTTAAATTTATAAAATAAAGAGGAACCGTCCATTTGAATAATAAGTTCCTTGTCAATATATTAAGGTGTATAGTTAATATAAGTGTCCAAATTTGATAATATCACACAATACACCAAGTTAAGGTCCAATTGTGTGTTTTTTTATTAATGTTGATAAGTCACAGTGAATTTAATAAATATCATATATTTCATTTTGGAATGAAGTGAAAAACAAATGATTTATAAGAAAAAAAATGTTCCAGATTCTAAATTTGCATGGATGAATGAAAAGTAGAATTCATAAACCCATTAATAATTTAGTTTTTATTTAATTTCCTTGATCATCCCCTGTTTTCATTCCACCCATAGCTATTTTTTTGTTCAACATATATTTTTGAGAATAACTAGTCAATTCCAGCCATTGTTGCCTAAACCACCACATTTTTATTCGGCTATACAGTATACACTAAAGAATTGCCTCAAGAGATTGGCACCAACCAAAGGATCATGAAGATTCTCTTTTTGTTTTGGTTCATATACTTCTATTTTCTTGTTCTTCTGCATTCTCATTGAGCTTATATGCACCATCTACATACAACTCAGTATCCCACAAAAACGTCCCAAACGCCACAGCTTCCAAAACCAACCGCTTCAGACTCAAATACGATGTCAGAATGGTCTCATCGCTATCCTCCATGCCAAAAAGAGCCAAACATTGCTTCTTTATCAGACTCCTTGCTTCCACTGTCCTTGGTTTGGCACATCTCTGCATTGTCTCGGGGTCGAACCCTGTGATGTAATGTCTCAGATGCTCCTTGGTGGATACTAAGATAGGACCGTTCACATATCCGCTTCCATGGAGATCCGGTAAGGAACACTCGAGTTGGTGTCTAAGGGAAGCAGATTTCAAGAAGTAACCACACAAGATCGAGGCAACGTACACCTTCGTGAGATGTAGTTTCTGTATCTGTGTTTTTTCTTTCAGACATGAGTTGGCACGTAATCCGATGACTGCATTTACGTGTTCTTTGATGAGCTCAAGGGCATCGCAGCTGTGGATTGACTCCAGCTCCCGGTCTTTCTTAGGCCATGTCTCGAGTCTTCCATTGTGGATGCATCTAGAGAGCTTTGGAGCGAGAGAGACTCCTATCTCAGAGTATTTGTAGAGTATTAACATGTACATTATGTCTTGGACTGCTGTTTTGCAGTAACGTTCCATGAGCTGAGCTATCCTTCTGCCAACCACATAGAAAAAAATCATGGAATTAGGGTTAGTAGGGGAAGGCAAAACCATCAACACACAAAGTATAAGATGGCTTGTGTTGCAAATTAAGCTTAACAAAGAGCTCCAAAACCAGCAGTGTGTTAAAAATGGCTAAGCAAATCAATGCATCTGAATAAAAAATCCATTCCAAGAAGAGTTTCACAAGAAAACTTAGCTAACTAGAAACATGAGAGGAGCTTAAATAGGCAGACCAACCTTATCCAGCACTAAAAACAAAACTTGCTTTACAAGTAATACTTATATTTTATATTTATTATTTTTTAATAATTAGAATAAGTTAAGTTTAACGACCTGTGGAGAGAAGCTTCATCGGAACCAGAGCTGAGAGACATACGAGCTAAAGCAGCTTCACGGTTATCTGCCAGCAACCTGAGCTCATCAGCAGCAGCATAGTGAAAGAGGTGCCGCTTGTTTAGCAACAGGCGTATCAGAAACCTCCCCTGTGACGTTCGGGGTTTAAGCGGCGCGTTAAGGCTGCTTCCAGGCCAGTAGCTGTTCTGTCCCGCCGTGGCAACCATGACCATCGGTCTATACTGGACCTTGCGCATCGCAGGAAGTACAAAGCCGCTTCTATCGCCTCTCTGTCTCCTCGAACGCGTCGGGAGAAACGAGAGAGACGCTTGATTAGAGAGGCAACTATCCATGAAAGAGCCTGTAGTTGAGAAAGAGGGAGAAGATTGTTTAGAGGAATTGCGGGAGAAGTGGCGAATATATAAACGTATGAGAGATTTCTTTTAATATTGCTGTCCATTATAAACTTTATAAAAATTAACTGGTACTTTCTTTGTACTTCTTAAGACAATGTCCAATGAAGTGTTCTTGACATAGAGTTCTCAACTTAAATATATGTGTAAATTACGTATACATAATAGTATTTAACTATATATATTTCAAATTCATGATATTAGATACTTTGAAGTGGATTTTTCATAAATTTGAGATACTCAACTTAATTAACATACTATTAATTCTTAACATTTACACCCAAAAAAAAACATACTATTAATTTATTTATGTTTTTGAGAAACCAGCATTAGATATCTTCAATGAGTATGTTCTTAAGTCGTTTTTGTGATTATTGATTTACCTCCAACTCGACAAGTGGATAGATGTCAAATTGCTTTATTCTAAGTAATTATTCATCATACATAAATCTTATTTTGGGTTTGAAAAAAAAAATCTATTTGACGAAATTAGAAAGACATGGCGAAACTTCAAATGCAATTTGTTTCTAAAAATAATCTTGAAGTTTCTAGGAAATTTATATCAGAAATGCTATCCCTTTCTTACGCAGTAAATATCTATGATTGATCCACTTACTAATATAAAATAGAAAGACATGGAGAAACTTTCAAGATTCATAGATTCAAATGAACTTAGGGAAAGCATCAAAGAATAACACAGGATTATTAGTTGACGAAAAAACTAATAATTTTTAGAAACAAGCTAGACTCTTTCTCTCTCAACTAGAATAATTGTTTCCGAATCGTATAGCTTATGAAGTCTATGAATTAATTGTACAAATTTCATTATCAAGGTAGTTAGGTGGTTGATATTTTCATATACAGAGCCATAGATTAAAAATTTATAGTGGGTCTCCGGTCTAGATTGACACATGATTTCAGATTATTGACGATCATCTAATACATATTTAAGATGTCTCGTCATTTTTTTGTCTTTTAATATTATGGAGTTATGACATCGTCATTTTTTTGTCTTTTAATATTATGGAGTTATTAGACCTCTTCGTGTTTCATAAAGTCAGCTTATATACAAAACACATCCAATTTCTTAACTACATTCACACTTAGAACATTTGTTTTGGTAACATCACTTGGAACAATTTGATTATTTTACTAATAAAATTATTTCTAGTGTAAGTTTACAAGCATTACCTCTTCTCAACTTGAAACGCAATTTGAATATCAATACTAAAAGCAAAAATTTCTCATTATGGCCTTGTAGACTGAAGGTTATGAACTCGAAATCTTTGTACCAAACTAACAGCAAACCACCACCTTATGTTAAACCTACATTTATTTCTAGTGGCCGATTAGATGGTTTAACTTTACCCTTAATTAAACCGTCTTCTAGTTTGAGTTAAAATCGTTAAATGAGGAGAATCGAGTATGTGAGAAAAATGAAAAAGATAGAATATACACATCACGCATGATGAAAAGAAAATGCATGATGTCAGAATATCATGGTCCAATTGTAAAGATGGACTTCTTCATGCACCTAGGTTACGAGTTCAAATTCTGCTAAAAAGAACTACTGCATAATGTCTCTGGATATACACATGGATATAAGTTCTTACTTTCGGGTCATTTTGAAAGTCCGGTGCATGCCTATCCATAGATCACATGCTCCTAAAAGATTAGTATGAGTCTCTTTGGACTTAGGATTTACTCCTGAGTTATAAAAAAATAATACTCCTATAATATAGATCCACTTTGAGTGTTTAGCAGTGGGGGTGCATTATAGAAATATGTTACCTCGTTCCAAGAGAAAACAAAAGGAAATATGCTGCCTGGCGGTCGTGTAATCAGCTAGGCCTTCAACTTCTAAGCCCATTAACTAACGGGTTCCATCCATCCATCCACAGCTGATAATTAAAATGGGTCAGCCCTCGTAAAAATTGTTTATAAGGTATCATCACAATTCACAAGTCGCAAGTAATTTAAAACAAAACTCATATATTATAGTTGTACAAACACCTTAGTTCAATGTGGTTGATCAAATGTTGATATCTCTATACCTAATGTACGTTTTGATTCCCATATTGCATTATGTCTTCTAAGACTATAGATGCAGTTTTTTTGGAAACTCCAACATATTATAAGTATAATTAGTTCATCGTTAATGTATAGCATGTGAAATTATTGATTTCATGTGGTTTAATAGATTTTTCTATTGTGACTTTGTGCATCGAAAGAGAAATATCGTCGCATTTCGAGTCATTCGTGATTGCATGCTCTACAAGAAATTACATTCTATTCATATGTTTTAGACTTTGGAACGTTATTTATAATAAGATAAAATCACTTACTTATCATGATCATGTACACATATGGTAGGGAAAAACAATTATCCTAGTTTAATAGTTGATCATATTGTTCGTGTGTTTTCACCATTGACCTAATGATGAACATTTACATATGATTGAATAACAATAGAAAAATCTTCGCACAACGCTGCATATTATGAACAATATATAATCGCTGGATATGTTGTAGATATGTTCAAATGTATAAATACTAGTTTTGTTCAAATGTTAAGGTTCTTAGAAAACATGCATGGTTTGCTAATATATATAGATCGCTCAATCTATAAAATAAGGTCTTTTTGTTTGTTGCAAATGTACTTTTTATATTACATTATAAACAATACGATGTTGCCCCTAAAATTATAAACAACACGATTTAGAAACTGTGCTTTCTATAGGTTAATATATAGACATGTTGAAGAGTTTTTGTGTGTATTATTAAATATTAATCTCTAATACGTGATGCTAAAACTAACAGAATACGATCCCTACTAAAAAAAAAGGACATACATTAATAACAAAAAATCCCTTGACCCTTCGCATTCAAATAAGATTTGAATATTATATCATCAAATGGATTTATGTCATTTAAAAAAAATGATACTACTATATTGCAACCTGCATGAGACAACAAGCAGAAACAGACCCAAAACCCACTTGTCACGTTCTTGTTCTTATAAAAAAATAATGTTGTTCTTTACCTCATTTAGAGAACTCTTCACACCTCCCAAATTCCAACTTTTTCTTCAAGTAAATTAAATAAAAGCTCTTTTGTCTATAGTCTCATTAAACTGCATGTATCTCGATATACAAACTCGGTGGGTGTGGTAGCCTAGTAATAATTTAAAGAAAATGGTTTTGCTATGTCCATGTTTTAAACCTCTTACGGACATAATTGTTTATACTGGAAGTCCTAAAAATTAAATTTAAAACACTAATAGATTTACTGAATATCTGGAACTCCTATAATCTCCAAAAATCTAAAATGAAAACCTTAATCTCCACAACTGTATCATGTAACTCAGTATTCTAACTATGTTTTGGAACCTTCATCCTTGGAAAAAATATTTAACTGCATCGATTAATTGAGTTAACATTAGGTGTTCTCTTGTTACACTTTGCTGGTTCTGAGCTCCATGTTGTTCCAACTTGTTCAATTCTTGTATGTAAAGACAGCAATGCCATGGGAGACGTTAATGACCGAGACTAACAAAACAAATACTCAAACAGCATTCACGGTGTAAAAGATATCGACAGAAGTCCACAATCCGAAATGAGTCGGACTGTTTTTGTGCTCTTTGATGCATGCTTACAATGCCTTTATTTTATAACTATAACTCTTAGTTAGCTTCAAATAGGATATTGTTTGTTTCCTAATGCCGTGGAGTATATAATTATTCTGCATATCCACCAATAAAGAGGGCGGTCTTTAATTGACTTCGGATAATTAAATTATGCTTTGGCTTGAACGAGTTTCTCCGTTTATTAAATCATTAAAATTACGAATACGTTGCTAGTAACTTGCTACAACTTTCCCTTTCACGAAGAGCCAAATAAATGGATTAGGTGAAGAAAACAGGATAGGGGAGACAAATGTAAAAGGCTCTTTGCTTGGTTCTTGGCCCTACGCTTCCTTTCTCAATCAACAATCTCAAGGACCTCTATGTGCCCTACCATAATCATATTCACATTTTTCTTGTTGTCACGCGTCCTCATTTCCTTTATTTTCTTTTGTTCTAGATAATTCTTCTTTCATATCATCCAATTTGTTTGTAGTTTTTTGCATCAACAAACTGATAGTTTTATCACAATCCGTCTATCTTTTGGTTTCCTTCATGGACTGAAAACTGAAATCTAAACAAATCTAGAATTTGCTGAATGATAGTGTTCTAATTAACATCAAAATATTTACTGTGTAGACATGGAAACCATAAAAATTCGATGTATCTCAAAAGTTCGTTCTCTTATCATTCATTTGATTTTAAAAAAAAATATAATTTCCTGATGCTTCAGAAATTTGAGATTTTTTTCTGGTCAGCTGGAATTTAAAGTAACATATATGCACTATTTTAAAAATCAAATCAGACAAGATTTGATTTATTTTTCTCAGTCAGATCGAATCAGGCGTAGCATGGGTCATGAAGTTGTTGCTTCTACATATATACTTTACATAAAATTTTGTTTCCTTGAAATAAGGATTTTTTTAGCTGGTGTTTTTTTTTCAATAAACTTGTATGTCGATGATTACCTTAATTACAATATTCTGGCAAAAAAAATATTTATTAAAAAAGCATATCAACACCTAATGAACAAATTGTGACGTGTGGATGTCAAATACATGAGAAACCTCCTATTATTGCACTAGCATAATAAGCATATAAGCCGTAATTCAGTAAATGTGAAAGACCAATTGTAAATATAAATGGACACTGAACATACAATAGTTAATGATCTCCATTAGTTTGATTTGTCGAACCTAACATATATATATGCTTGTCGTTCTATGTATTATCCTCACAAACTACATTGTCATGAATGTTACTACTAATGAACCCTTATTCATTAGTGAAACGAATTACGTGCAAACTATATTGGAAAGAGTAAGACCTTGCAGCCTAGTACTGCAAATAGATTTTAACAGGGAAAAATGTACGACATCGACAAAACACCGCATAGGTTTAAAGTTTTACCCAAGACTGTTAAAAATAATAATAACAAAAGCGTTTAAAATGTAAATTTAAGAACGAGAATAAACCCTAGATACTTGTTGTCCGTTGGGATATGCCAACCTTTGCCTAACTCATCCGGCCAAAAGTCGTGATGCTTACTAACCAAGAAGTGGTATATCCTCCGGTTCTACCTTGATCCCGGCCACCTTTAACGTGTCTACTTATAGTATGTGCTTGCATTTGATTATTTTTTTATTATTCTCTATCAAAAACTAATATAAATAACGTTGGCTTCTCTTCGAATATTCGCAGCGCAACTCATCTCTCTCTCTCTCTCTCTCTTCACGTTTTCACGCATTTTTTGTTCTTGAAAGTAGAGTTCTCTTCTTTTATAAAAACTCGTCTCCTCCGAGAGAGATTTTAATACACACATACATAGGGTTACTAAGAAATGAGTTTCTCGAGAGCAAAACGTGTTACCGATCCACTCCCGGACGAGGCTAGGGCTCGGCTCGTTGGATGCAGCTTTAGCAGCGGCAGCGAACATACCGGCGACGAAGACTACGACGATGATTCCCCTTGTCTGTCCGAACTAGTCCAATGGTCTTGTTTCACGTGGCGAAAGCCATGGAAATGCTGTCGTCTTCACGATCTGATCAAGAACAGCGTGCCGTTTTGCGACGTAAGCTCATGTCTCTTCTTAGAGAGCTCGGACACAATGCGGCCATCTGCAAAACCAAATGGAAATCCTCCGGCGGAGGTCTTACTGCCGGTAACCACGAATTTATCGACGTCGTCTACACACCCGTCGCCACGTCATCTCAGACCGTACGTTACATCGTCGATATAGATTTCAAGTCGCATTTCCAGGTGGCTAGACCAACGGTACAGTACGCGCGTGTTCTCCAATCACTTCCGACAATTTTTGTCGGGCGAGGGGAAGATCTAAAGCGGATCTTAAGGCTCGTGTGCGATGCGGCAAGGATATCCCTTAAGAGCTGTGGCCTCACGCTTCCGCCGTGGAGAAAAAATCGCTACATGCAGACGCGGTGGCTTGGTTCATATAAACGCACCGTCAACTTGACGCCGTCTTCTCGGGCCGTTAACACTGTCGTGTGTCGTGCCATCGGTTTCGATAACGCCGTCGGTGGCGGCCGTCTTTTTGTGCGGACTCGATAAAATTAATCGATAAAAGCCACGCGTCATTTAATAAATTGATATTTTCCGAGAGAATGAATAATAATTCATTAGTTTAGAATTTTCTCCTCTAAAATTATTTTAAAAAATGTGAGGGAAAACAAACAAATTAAAGCCAAAAAATCCAGATTATACGAAGAATAAAAAATTTGACGCGGAAAATTGACATTGTGAAGAAAATCACAAATACGAGTAATTATCGGGTGTGACAGGGCCCCAGATATGATAATATCTTATGATAGCCGTCGGATCTCGTTCAATAGTCAGATCCAAAGGTAGTAAAGTAAAAAAAGATAGATATCATCTACATAAAGATTACATTGGATAATATTTTATTATGATGATGTGTTGACGTGGCAATAACACGTAACGTAGTTCTCATGTACGTTGAATGTGACTTGGCGTAAGAAGTCACGTCAAGGTCTGGGCGCATGGGTCTGTCGTGTAGTATCGACCACACCTGATAAGCGCCTCAGTAGACAGAACAAAAGTTGGATAATAAAAAAAATTAGAGCACGTGGAATAAGATAAGGTTTATCTGTATTTTAACATTTGTTTTTATTCTCTTGAAAAATGCGAATATTCGTTTTTTTTTTCTCAGACCAGCCATTTTGTTATCCACAACTGACCTTAACCCTTTTGTCCCGATATTAATTGCGATTCTATCCACCATGAGGTGAATGAGTCATTTATATAGCTTGGTCGGAATTGATCTCATCTACTCAATGATAATAATTAATGTTTATTGATATAGCTAGACAAATTTTGGAAAGTTGGTAATTTTTTATATTAGTATAGTTACCTATTACATGTTGATATAAATGAGTCTCTTGATTTATAGTGAAAAATATGGTGTCAGCGATTAATATTATTTGGATTCGTAAAAGTTAACTTGCAATATTCGTTAATTTTTTTTTTGTATTATGATGTTGAGTTATTTTCCGAGTGTGAAAAGTTTTGCCCTGTCCTCCCCCGCTCCCCTCCAAAACTCTTGTCTTGAGAGTTGAGATCATACAAGTCTGCTTGTTGGTTGTTTTCCCCGAAGGAGCAAATGACACCACCTGAAAATCACGTGAACAGTAAGCTTAGCGGCAAAAATTGGGTTTTACTGACATATCAATAGATGTAGTGATGATATGATGATGATCATCATATCTTCATATATATTTTGGGGTGGCTTGCGAGGGTTTTAACTGACTACATAAACAAATGGTAGATGAACATTATCACTAGCATATTTCCCGAAGAAGCAAATGGCACCACTTGAAAATCACGTGGACAGTAAGCTTAGCGGCAAAGAATGAATTGGGTTTTACTGACATATCAATAGATGTAGTGATGATAAGATCATCATCATATCTACATATATATTTTGGGGTGGCTTGCGAGGGTTTTAACTGACTACATAAACAAATGGTAGATGAACATTATCACAAGCATATAATACTAATACAACTTTTGGTCAAGATTAGTAAACATTGTCACAATACATATCCTATCACGCACATAGAGACATGTTGTTACAAGATACGTGCTCTAGTTAAGATTTCTGATATTTCTTAGCCATAATCAATTCTGTAAATATAATCTAACGTATACATTCCTCTCGGTTATCTACCTCTTAAAGGCGTAAACAGTACTGTAGGTTATGTGTGTGGCCGAAAAGGAAAAAGAAAAAATGGCCTTTGGAGAAGGAAAGAGAACTTGAAGTGGCCCAACGAGGGAAGGGGCAGTCAAGCTTTGGGGTCTCTCCCCCACGTTTTTATTTTGCCAATTGTCTCTTCGAATCGCCTCGCCTTCTTTACTATATTCTGTGCCTCCTTATTTATTGTATTTGTTTTTAGTATTATTTATTGTATTTCGAATGATTCTCTTAGGAAACAAACGAAAGAGAGATGGATATATTGTCTATGGCAACAAAATCTTATATTTTTATTAAATAGTCAATGTAAATAAGTTCCACTCAACACTTGTATTATACAACACAGCCAAACCCTATTATGATACATGTGTTGTCCTGAAAAAAGAAGGAAAATAACTTAGAATAATAGTTGGATTTTAATTCTTTTAGTACTTAATAGTCTACAAAACATTGAATTAGTTTGTGACTAAATTATAGACGAGTACATTTATATAGTGCACGCACATTTTAAATAAAGTTACAATTTTAATAGAATCAGGCACATGATATATAGTTTTTAATATGTTTTCTTGCACTTTTCAGATCTTTTTCTTTTTCAATGTTCAAAGTTTAGAAGTGGACCGTCCTATACTCCATGAACCAAGGGTGCCGGCTGCCATAAATATTTAAGTTGTTAAAATTGGCCAGTAGCTTCAACTGGTTTTGCCCATACCGACACTTGCATACAGACATATCAGATGTTGTGGACGTTGAACGCTTTTAAACCACTAAATGTATTACATTAATTTGTGCCAAAATAAACTATTAGGAATGTAATGTGGAATACGAAAACTAAGGTTAATATCTGATTATTCAGTCTTGAGGCGTTTAATTCGTCTTCCATCCACTCGAAGGAGACATGTGGATTCAATATACTACGTATGGGATCGAGTTTGCTTAAACTAGCAAATGGGCCTCGAGGTCAAGTTTGTAACCTTGTTAGGGCTTCCTAATCCTCCAAACTATATGTATGATAGGCTTTTCAGTTATTTTCTTTCATCATGGCCTATGAGTTCAAACCCCAGTCATTATCCGGCCTGTTACAATTTTTTTTTATAACGTTGATTTATTATGATATTATATTAATAAGAAATATTACATAGACGATTCGATAACCCACAATACTATCTTTCTTATGAAGATCTACGCCTAACTACATCATCTAAGTCGTCTTATGAAGATCTATTCATATTTTTGACCAGATTTATTTGCACCAAGTTGAAGATTTCTTGTAAACATTTTTATGTAGTCTGTATTAATAAATCGCTCTTTCTAGAACTTGAAACTTTGATTTGCAAGAAATTTATTTGGGCTAATAACATAAAATCGATATTCTCCAGTTAATTAGATGCAAATATTTTATTTTTATTTTTTGCAGTGTTTTATGTCAAATTTTGGATCTTAAATTTTTGAATTTACTTTGTTCATATTCCACAGAACTTCATTTTGATAATACTGTCTGTAAAATATCCAAGACATAAATTTTGAAACCACTAGCTAATTATTAAATCTATATTTTACCAATTCAAGAAAAATCGATATTGTAATTAAATTATCATCTTGTAGCGTATATTATAAGCATGCTACAAAACTTACTGCATTGTATAATAAATACCTCACCAAATAGAGTGTTAAGAAAATTCAAGAAATAGCTACAAAGCATTCATAAAGGAGATTCATAAGGTTCCTTATTCAATCACTTTGTTACCAAACATTTGGAACTTACATGTAACATTGTTCTAGATAAGAGCCTTGTTATCACACAAATAGAAACAAAAGTAATAATGTCAGAAAGCAAAGTGTCTGCAAGCAGAAAAAAAGACAGTACGAAGATGATGAGCTAGGGACACTCGATATCGACACGTGGGCAAAGTGCTGATCTAAGACCAGCAGTCCAACTTGGCACTTCTAAGATTCTCTGTGTTTGCAGATAAGTGGTCCCCACTCTTCAGAAACACGTAAATTAATACACGTTTCTAATTTCAGTGGAACAACTTCAATGTTGAACCAAACACTATTCTAACACGGATTTTTTTGCCTAGACATCAATCACCCACCTTCTTATGGTTTGGTCAGCTAAACCGACACTTTAAGGTAGGTTAGTAAAGTTTTCTGATGGTAGTCGAGCGTAAAGTTAGCAAATAATAATTGTAGACATTTGATTTTGTTGTCCAATGGTGTGTCATCTTGTTCCCTAATAGAATGTTTATAAAAGGTTAAAATTGAACCTTGATAGAAAAGTTAATTTCAACACTTCACCTTCCTTGTCAATATTCTTAATTCATCCAATCACGCATCTCGAGCTATAGCAATAAAACATGTCTATATTCTATTTTCAATTACATTATATACATTTCTAGAAAAACGGCAGGGGTAAAAATGTCAAAGAAGAAGTATAGTGTCGGAGAATGAAGACTGAAGTGATGGGAGAGAGTGCAACAAAATCCACGCGGAAAGACAGCTGTTCCCATGTTGCCATGTTGGAATAACATTAAAAAAGTTTTTAAAAGAGTTTTTTTTCCTTCTTTAAAATAATATTAATATTTTAATGTAGTTTAGCTATATAATAAATTTTAAAATCTCAATAAAAATTAGAACAATTATAAATATAAATAAACAAGTGTGATACAAGATTTTCTAGAACTTTAAAAATATCTTCTTTGAGATATTTTTTTAATGTTGTTATACTTTTCAATTTTTTTTCTTATTTAAGCTGGTCCAAAATTTGTAAGTATATCCTATTGGATATGCTTTTACTACATTATATATTCTTGATACAATTTACACATTTTGTATAATTTATTAATCTGTTCCTGAAATTGGGATAGAAAACCTGAAAGTTAGTTAGAAAATTTAGCATCATATATATCCACTTTAAATTTTCACCAATGGAGAACTAAACATTTCCACAAGTAAAATATAATCCATAGAAGCTGGAAACAATACAAAACAAAACCATACCAACATATAGAGATTCAAAATCATATCAACACCTATTGTTCATTTCCGAATTAGGAGATTACAATTCGAATTCTTCCAATAAATTGATGTTTAAAACCAATTCACAACGATGTTGATTTCAGATTAATCAGCTGAATCCTCACATTATCTTCATGTTCATTCATGATCTCCACGTTAGGTATTTAGAAACATGGCTTGATATTTGTTTTTGTCAAAGAAAATGAGAGAAACACTAGAACATGAACCAATAACGTGTAATATATCAGAGACTATTCGTGTCGGCTGCACTTCGCGAAGTAGGTCATACGTGCTTCATTATTAAAACTCTTTCAAAATTTTAATTACTAGTAATTATAAATAAATTATGACGTGGCACTATACACTACAACACTTCTCCTCCTTGTCTTCTCTCCTCCTCACATCTCTTTATTATTCTCTCTCTTTCAGAAAAAACTAATGAGAGAAAATTAATCAGACAGCATAATCCTTGAAGGGTTTGTTGAGTACCTGCGGTGGATCCGACGGAGATGGCAAAGACCGAATTTTTCGATTCCGATCCGACAATAACTGCCAAGGCGAAGGAGCTGAAGCGTGAGATAAAGAAACTGCTTCGGACCATCGAGGAAGACGATGATTTAAGCGTTCAGACAATCAATCAGTTACAGGAGACACTGTCTGATTTCAAACGAGCGACCATAAAGAAGATGGCGAAATCTTCTTCTCTGGAGATGCTAGAAACAGTGTCTTGTCCTGAAGAGTTTCGTTGTCCTCTGTCTAACGAGCTCATGCGTGATCCCGTCGTTTTGGCTTCTGGTCAGGTCAGTGACGTCACATTCATCAAAATCTAGTGTCTTTTGATGAAATTAATCAAAAAAGAATTTAACCTTTGAAGATTATTTTCATTTATAAATTTTTACATTTTCTGTGTGTTTTTTTTCCTTCTAAAATTGAATTGAAATTTTATATAAAATATCCCTAGAAATTGAATTATAAATGAAAATTGAATTGAAATTTTACATTTTTATGTGTGTTTTTTTTTTGCAGACATATGATAAGTTATTTATCCAAAAATGGTTGAGCTCAGGGAACAGAACATGTCCCAAGACTCAGCAAGTTCTGTCTCACACAGGTTTAACTCCAAATCTCTTAATCAGTGATATGATCTCAAAATGGTGCAAGAAGGTTGGGGTAGAGACGATGAATCAATATCAGTCCAACACTATATCAAACCGTGAGGTTTTGAACTCCTTGCTCTGCAAGGTCTCCTCTTCTAACCTCCAAGATCAAAAATCAGCTGCGAAGGAGCTAAGACTTTTAACCAGGAAAGGAACCGTGTTCCGAGCTTTCTTCGGTGAATCTTCAGATCAAATCACCCGCTTGGTGAATCCGTTGTTGAGCTTGAACCAAGACGAGCATCTTCAAGAAGATGTCATCACAACATTGTTAAACATATCAATACACGATGACAACAACAAGAAGCTCGTCTGCGAAAACCCTAACGTGATCCCTCTCCTGATCGATGCATTGAAGCGCGGAACTGTCGCCACAAGAAGCAATGCGGCTGCAGCTATCTTCACTCTCTCCGCCCTCGATTCGAACAAATCACTCATAGGCAAATCCGGAGTCCTGAAACCGCTTATTGATCTTTTAGAAGAAGGGAATCCATTAGCTATCAAAGACGTAGCTGCAGCGATCTTCACTCTCTGCATTGCTCATGAGAACAGGAGCAGAGCGGTTAAAGACGGAGCCGTTAGGGTGTTAGGTGAGAAAATCTCTGATGGGTTGTATGTGGACGAGCTTTTAGCTATATTAGCGATGCTTGTTACTCACTGGAAGGCAGTGGAGGAGCTCGGTGACCTCGGTGGGGTTTCTTGGTTGCTGAAGATAACTAGAGAGAGTGAATGCAAGAGGAACAAAGAGAACGCGATTGTGATACTGCATACAGTATGTTTCAGTGATAGGACGAAGTGGAAGGAGATCAAGGATGAGGAGAGTAGTTATGGAACGATAACAAAGCTTGCGCGTGAAGGAACCTCTAGGGCACAGAGGAAAGCAAATGGGATCTTGGACAGGTTGAGAAAAGCTATGAATCTCACTCACACTGCCTAGAATCCACGGTTTTACGTATGTTAGGTTGGTTTTACTTGTAAGTAGAAATCTGTGTGAATAGTTTTTTTTTTTTTTTTTTTGCGTTTGATGCTTCTTTTTTTTCTTTCTTGGGAGTCAATAAAAGCAATGTTGGCTTTATTCAGTGGTGAATGTCTTGGTCAACAAGTAACTATGTAGCTTTCGGCTGTTTATTTTTATTGTATGAATACAATAGTATTAAAAAACATAGAATGGTTGTCATGTCGTGTTCTTCACATCACACGGCACTACGAAACAAATCAATCTTATTCCACTCTCTCTGGAAGAAAAGAGTTTATAACAGAGTCACGAGCTTTCATTATTTTGTGATGTGATTTCTCTATGTCTTCTTCATTACAAAACAAAGTGATTTTAAAATTATTTTTAAATAGGTACATTTCATTGTAATTACTAAATATAGGTACTATGTACTATTAAAATTTAATGTAATAATAATATTCTGAATTATACAAGTAATATAAAATTATTTGAATTTGAAGATATATGTGATACATGGCAAGAAATGCATGCAAGTAATTATGATAAAATCACATGTATTTCGAAATTGCCTTTACTCGTGATTTGTAATAAGTACGGATGGATGGATCGATAGAGAAAGCTGGAAGAAATGGAATATTTAATGGAGAGGGTGGAGAATATATAGGTTCGTCCTTAAACCACACTCTTTGGTGCTTCCTCACCGTCTTTCACAGAAAAAGCTATGTAAAGAAAGAATTTGATTCTTCCAACTTTTTATTCATAAGGAGTAATGTTTACAAAATATATACATATTTTATTCTAAAGACAATGGTGGGTTTACTCTTTACGTGTCCCCACTAGTGGAATCATATATACAAAAGTAAATAGTTGAGTACCCTTGATATCCGCCTTATTATTAGGCAAGAATTGAGTGATATTTGAATGTGTCAATCCCACCATTTTATTAACTTTCCTAATAAGATTGTAATCAGTATTTCCTTTTCTTGATAAACCAAAAAAAAGTCTAGAACTAAAAACCATTCGGGGCCCGCGACCAAATCAGATTAAATCAAACTCTTGATTTCTTTGAATCGCGACCAAATCAGATTAAATCATTATTTACATTTAATCAAACTCTTGATTTCTTTGAATTAATTAATAAACTTAATCACATTTTTCTGCCACATCTCAACTAGGAGATTGTAGAGCAACTACATTATGATTCTGGTTTGGACTTTCCTCCATGTCTAAACAAAGTATTTGTTTGTTTGTGTGTGTTGTCCGACCAGTAAAATCAGCTTGTTTTCTGAATCATGGATGCCTCCGATCATGATTATAACTAAAATAGACATCAACCTGATGATTAGAACATGCACGCTAGTAAAAAGTATTACTTAACAAGAGAGATTTGGAGGCATTATATGTTTTTTGAACAAACATATGTTTGTTCTAAGTCTTGGAATTAATATAATAAAAGAGAAAAGAGCCTTCGAACAAATTATATATGTTTCATGCTCGTCTTCTAGGCTTCGCAACAACATCCAATTATCTCTTTCTTCTTCTTTGTTGATACATTGTGAGCAATCTCTGCAAAATAAGTCTTACCGAGTTACCGGTCCTGGTTTACTCAAGACTAGAAGTTACTTGAGAAAAAGGCTGATAATGGCAAACTTGATGCTAGTTGTGGATTTTAAACAACAGTCGAACAGTGTTTATACCACTAAACCTAAAGGAGCCTTTGAAAAAAATGGCCAAAAATGGTTTATAATGATGAAAGTTGGAAGCCCATGTTTCTATTGCTTCCCCATAAGGGTGGGCCTGCAGTTCCAACATCATTGTGATGCAAGCAAGAACTTTCTTCTAATAACAAAAGCAAGAGTCATCATTTAAAGGAGAAAAGAATGTGAATGGTTAAAACCCATATTAAGGACTAAAAAACGTGTGCAACTATTTTGTAACCCATTTTTCAACCAATTTTCTTCTCATTTCTTAGAATGCTTCCTTTATCTTACGTCTTTACTTTTGTTCTCGTCGCATCTGCATGAGATTTGTGAATAATTAGGTATTTGACTGAGATATGACAAAATCATATTGGTATAATTTATTTTCGCAATGCAGAATTTAATAAAACTGGGAAACTGAACACATAAATTTGTTACTTGTTATACAGCAGTGTATCACCCTATATTCTTGCTCAAAACTAGAAGAATACACACAGTTTTTGGATCATATGATTCAGAGAAGATTGTTTTTTACTATATGTTGAAGTAGACGTTGTAGACCGCGATACTCAATTCAATACATCTTTACCTTTGAATGAATTACATGATTCAATAAGATGAAAATTTACGTAGTATTATATTAAAGCTACATGGTGTAATTTTTTTTGTAATCAAATAATATACTATAAATAGGAGGAAGATACTATATTTTCCCATTGACCACGTGAACTATTGTAGAAATATATATGGGTTGTATTATAGACGTCATGTGTGCAACAATGCTTATGTAAGCACTAAGCAAACTTTCTTTTTATGAAAACTACGAAGAAATTTTTAAGATATTATTTTTGAAAAAATGTTAATTCATAAATGGTTTCAAAAATGAATTTTGACTGTATAATAAAATTATAATGACAATATTAACACTAAATTATGTGGGAGGCCACTTGTAGTCAGTCAACTTCCAAAAGAACACGCACTCTCTCCGCATGCTCTGCCCAAATTCTTCCTTCCCCAAATTCACATCGTGAACGTGACTTTCTTATCTACTGGTCAACTCAAAACAACTTGACACGTGGCATCATCCTAACGGCCTTGTCACTTTATTACCGTCTTTAGTCTGTACTCTCACTGTCCTTATAAAACAAACGTGTTACATGTCAAAGTATCTCATCAACCATGGCTTCTCGTTCTTCTCTTCTTCTCATCTTAACCGTTGCTTCCGTCGTCTCTATCATCTCACCGGCGACTTCACAAACATGCTCAACACAGAACGTGCTCTCCGCCGAGAAAACTCCGTTCCAGACATGCCTAGACCTCCCCGAACTCGAATCATACCTCCACTACACTTACATCGCCACCAACTCGTCTCTCTCCGTCGCCTTCGTCGCCGCACCATCTCGCTCCGACGGGTGGATCGCTTGGGCTATCAACCCCACGGCGACCACGATGAGCGGCTCTCAGGCGTTCCTCGCCTACGGATCCGGAGCCGGCGCGCCTCCCGTCGTGAAGACGTACAACATCACTGGCCACAATCTCACCGAAGGGAAACTTGCCTTCGACTTTTGGAACCTACGCGCCGAAGCTTTGAACGGCGGTAGGATCGCGATATTCGCGACGGTGAAGGTTCCGGCGGGAGCTGGGAGCGTGAATCAGGTGTGGCAGATCGGTGGGAATGTGACTAACGGTCGTGTTGGAGTGCACCCGTTCAGTCCGCCGAATTTGAACTCTAGAGCCGTGCTGAATTTAACCGGCACGACTAGTACTGGTGGTGGTGGCTCAAAAACTCCGGGGAACGCGGGGTGGATGGTGGCAAACGTAAATTTAGGGGTCAATTTGGGAATTTTGGTTTTGTTGGGAACTATAATTATTTTCTGAAAATCTTCTTTTTTTTTCTAGTAATAATGCAAGCCACCATATAATGTACTGTTTACCTTTTTAGACGTAGAGGCATTTACTTCTTTTTCACCTATCGCATTGTTCTTAGTTATTTATTAGACGATGTTATGGACCACTACGGCACTGCTACTAGTCTACTAGTATCATCTTACCTGTTTATGCAACCGTACTTTAGTAATGGAATGTTTCTGTAGATTCACTCAGATAGATATTTCTGTAAGATCATCTTTTTTGTCATCCGACAACTCTACAAAATATGGGCCTAAAGCCCAACAGCTATAACAGCTTACACGGCCCAATATTTATAAGAAATTAAACACTAGGTGGATATGCCATTTCCCTTTGATGTCTCAAGTCATCGTATCTTTCTGCTCCTCAGCTTGTCCCTCGCGTCTTTCAAACTCGAGAAGAAGCTTGCTTTCATGTATCTTCACTCTCCTAGCTTTCTAAATAAAGAAATATTTGGGTTTCATATAACCCGCCAACTTGAGTGGTTTAACATTTGAAACCAAAGATACAATTGATTTTGGGGGTGGCGGAATATTAATTTAACCATTTAATGAAAGTAATGTTTTAGATGTCAATGTAATAATATGCTCAAGTCTCTTTCAGGAACTTGCTAGAGACAGACTGTTGTCGGAACTAGCCAAAGGTCGTCCCTAGAGACTCACAGGCCAATTCATCCTCAATTTCAGCAGCAGCCGTCGGTGCTTCGTTTGGAACCTGTCTTGGCCTTGTCTTAGTAGTTGTGATGAGTGCAGGTTCCGATTTACAAAAACCCTGATTGTACCAACCAACCATTATATATGTACATATAGTTCCATTACAGTTGGACTTCAAATTCATAATTTCACCACTTCTCTGATTCAGTGAGGCCATTTGCTCTAACCACTCAAGACAGAACACAATGCATAGTATAGCCGTCAAAAGTCAACACAAAACAGACTGCAAGTCTTTTATAAGTTCGAACTGATAAATATAACCTTAATAATGTTTTTTTCTCTGACAGAAACAAAACAAGATCATGCAAAAGAAAATGGTTTTTAAATCATCGGGAGCAACAAGAAGAGCTCTGTGTGCCATCACCGTTGTTAACAAGACTGACACGGTTAACAGAAAGCTGAGCCTTGTAAGCATCAGAGTTGAGAAGTTTGCGGCTAACATTACTGAAGATCTCCCTGATGACAATCTCAAAGGCTTTGTCAACGTTGGTAGCGTCAAGAGCAGATGTCTCCATGAAGAACAACCCTTCTTCCTCCGCGAGAGCTTTCCCTTCTTCCACACTCACAGCTCTTATATCCTCCAAATCACACTTGTTGCCAACTAGCATTTGTGCCACTGCTGTGTCACAATGAGCTTACAGTAACCAAAAATAAAACAAAAGTCTTAGGGTTTCACAAACTTGGTCCAAACACACAGAACAGAAACACATTGTAGTCTCAAAGATTCATCACAAAACCAAACAACATTTTTCATAGGGTTCTAAAAATCGGTCTAGGCAGCAAATCGAATCTAAAACAAACTATTTTAATTTAATAATTTTTTTTAAAAATCGGTATAAACATTCAAAACATAGATTAGATGCCCGCCTAATCAATAATTTCTTATAAAGCGTCTAATTACCAAACACACATATAGCAGAAACACATTGTAGTCTCAAAGATTCATCACAAAACCAAACAACATTTTTCCTAGGATTCTAAAAATCGGTCTAGGCGTCGAATCTAAAAGACTATTTTTCTTCAATAATTTTTTTAAAAAATTGGCATAAACGTTCAAAAAATAGATTTAGATGTTCGCCTAATCAATAATTTCCTATAAAGCGCCAAATTACCAATTAGCAACTGCTAAAACACAATCATTATGTTCTGGTTATAGAGAGAGAGAGAGAGAGAGGGACTGTACTGTTGAGTTCTTGAAGCCATCGTTTAACACTCTCGAAAGTGGAGCTTCTGGTGATGTCGTAGACAATGAGAGCACCAAAAGCACCTCTGTAATAAGCAGAAGTGACTGCTCTAAACCTCTCCTGACCAGCAGTGTCCCAGATCTGAGCTTTCACCTCTTTCCCTTCGATCTCCACCAGTTGCGTCTGGAACTCCACTCCGATGGTCGCCTTGGAGTTGGTGTCGAACTCGTCACGAGAGAATCGAGACAGGAGGTTCGATTTTCCGACCGCGGAGTCGCCGATTAGGACAATCTTGAAGAGGTACTCTTCTCCTTGATTGTCTTCCTTACCCATCTTCTTGAAGTTCTTTGGAAGTGATTGTGGATTGTGGAGAGAATTTTACACAGCTTGGGAAGCTTTGATAAGTGGTAAAGTGGTGACAGACACGCTGCGTGATTGGCGGGGCTTCAAGTCAATAAATCCCTTTGGTTATCATTAATTGCGTTTTAAGATGCTAACTAATTGTAATTAATGGTCAAAGTTAGTATTTTTTAAGGTAACTCTTTTACTCTTTTCGGACAAATCACCCGTTCCAAATGTTTTTTGTTTGGTCTTAAACATTAAATGAGGATAATTAGATTTTGTATCTTAACTAAATCTAATGTTATTTGTTTTTTGATAAACAAATAATATCTTTAAGTTTTGGAGTCTTGACCATTGGCATTGGTATATATTAAGGTGTAAGTATGTTATTAATTACTTCTTACACGTGATAGTTATGGATGAGTATAGGATTAATTCGATTCATAACTGCTTGCTCTAATTCGATCTTAAGAAATTACACAGACGATGAACTATGTGAAGGCATTTGACATTGAATTGAGCTTACGAGAATTAGGCCCAAAAACGAATTGGTTGTGATAATTGGTACTTATTAATAATTGCTAGGCCCAAATGGCCCAATAGGTACCCATATATATATATTTGTCTAAAGATTTGAGTTCAGTGACGACCTGTACCTCGAGGCGGAGATGGCCGCGACTACAACAAATCTTAGGCTCTTCTCTCCTGTATACCTTGCTCCTTCGTCAACTGTAAACCGTAGACGTCTCCATGGCATCAACAAGAGGTCACAAACTCGTATCTTCTTTCCCGCTAAACCCTTCCCTTCTCTATCTATCAAAATCGCTGCATCATCATCCCCTTCGCGGCCTGCCTTTACCCAGCTAACTCCTCTCTATCCGACGACTCGGTCATCCACACTCACCTGGTCGACTCGGTCATCTACCGAGTTGACTCGGTCTCTGGCCACTCTGGCGGCATTAGCAATCGCTCTAGCCAGAGCCTTAGCTTGTAAACTCTCCCTCGCAGCTCACACATCGGCATTACGATTATCTCTCCAAACCGGCGGGACTGTCTTCTTGGCGTCGCTCCGGGAACGGCCGCCGGGGTATTTGATCACGCCGCAGACGGTGGTAGCGGTGGTGATGAAGAAGTGGGTAGATATATACAGTGATGTATTGATGCTTAGGTTGTTGCTGACTTGGTTCCCTAATCTCCCTTGGGAGAGACAGCCTTTGTCGGCCATTAGAGATATGTGTGATCCTTACTTGAGTCTCTTCAGAAACATCGTTCCTCCTATCTTCGGCGAGGATCTCAGTCCGATGCTTGCTTTGGCTGTTCTTGGTACACTCGGATCAATTCTTGACGTAAGCACGTGATAAAAGGAGAATCCTTTGATCAGTAAGAAGAACACCATCGGTTTCTTGCTGGTCAAGTTTTTGAAAAGTTTTTGTTTTGAAACATCTATGAATGGGAAAGTTTGCAATTTTTTTATTTGTTTCTAGGAAAACAGAAAATTTGATAATACTCCATCTGTTTCAAAATACATGAAGTTTTAGGATGAGACACAACTATTAAGAAACTTGTATTTTATCTATAAAAATATTATTAAAATATAAATTAAAAATTATTTAACCAATCACAAAACAGACTATAAAATATGATTGGTTACACAGTTTTTGATAAAGTAAAAAAGTACATTGAATTATGAAAACATCATCTATTTTGAAACATCAAAAATTCTCTAAAACATCATCTATTTTGAAACGGAGGAAGTAGTTGTTTGAGACTAATTAAAAACCGTTATTTTTCTAGCAAACCTATTACCAGTGTTGTGCCAAGGATTTTAGGGTCCTAAAGCAAATTTTAAAAATAAAAATTTAATATAATATATCATTTTCATCAAATATCCAAGTTTAAAATTATAAAAGAATAAGTTTATTAAGTAAATATGATATAATTATATCAAGCAAGCATATAGTTGAATTCAGAAGGTAAATTAGTCGAATTCTCGTGAATTTGTTTTTTTTCAAAATAAGTCCAAATCACTAAACTAAAAATTATTTTAAATTTTAAAACCCCCAAATAAAGTTACATTAATCGAGGGTTGAGACGAATGTCTTTTTCAATATACTGTAGACACTTCTGTGCCTATTACAAAAGTTTGATAACAAAAGATAGAAATTTAGTGGTATAGGAGCTCCAGCTGGAGTGCCCGCCCCTGGGTTCGAGCCTTGGCCACTGCAGAATTTACATATGGGCTGCAGCATCCGAGACCGAAGGCCGTTACACGGTGAGCCACATGGTGACGCCCTGGCAGCGTCCTTGCTCACTTCGGTCTCTAGTCTGGACCACCTCGGTGGGGCCAGGATACTCGGTTAGCAAAAAAAAAAAAAGATAGAAATTTAGTTACACCGAAGGGATAATGCGGTCAATGCCAAGGATAAATGGTCGCTTGGCAAGAACGCATACACATGGTTGACCGAGCGTCTTTATGGCAGCTCGTTCGGAGACAATGTGCTAAACGGCACCACTGATGGTCTTAGTGGTAGTCCATATATAACCTGTGCATATAGTAGTAGGATAGTGCGAGGAGAATGGTCGCATGAGTAACCTAATGGAGTTGGGATAAGATGGATCATGAAAATTGGGGTTTATTGTTTTAGGTTTTTTTCATTTTTGAAACTAGTTTTCATTTTCGATGCAATTATTTATATTTTAAGTAACTTGCATATTCAGAACAAGAAAATTACCTCTTATTTCACTCAACTTATCTCTAATTATTTAGTTTATATCTTTAATTTGAGGAGGAAATGTGTAATACATAAGAGATAGGTTTGGAGAAAATATATACTTCAGCCTTGTAAGTGTGTACGTACGACTAATTTATTTATTTACATGCATACATAATGGGTTGTCCAAATTCTATAAAATAGATCGTATAGAACTCTAGTCTCTATGTCCATTCAAATCATGGATCTTAATCATTATCTTACACTAATGATCTCTCTGAATTACCTACGTTGTCAGCAAACCGTAGAAGCTTTGCTGCTTTGTAATGTCACCATTAATTGGGTATTTGGTGAAGGGGAATTTTTTTCATATTTTATAGCACATTTGGGGTTGTTCGGCTGAATACAGGATTTTATAGTATGTGCTTTACATACCAAAGCACAAAACAGAGCAAATGACAAAAAAAAAACAAAACATTCATCACCTTATTAAAAACTGATCCATTCTTTTACCATCTCTCAAAAAACAAGTAGAAATTGTTCTTTTTATCTTACTTTTCTCAGTTCAGTCCCTCACAAATATGAGAATCCAATCCCTAGACTGAGGAGGGATACAATGAACCTTGAGTTTTTTTTTTTTAATGATTTGAGACCAAAAAGGTTAAAAATCTTCAATAATATTATAACAACATTCCTTTCAAACTCCGGCTAAATAACATCTCTCCCGAGAGTTTGATCTACTTGATACAATGGAAATACAGATGACTGAACCTGCAAAAGAACATTGAATACAATCTGATTAGTAAATCTGATCACTCCAAAAACTTTCAGAAACCATCTTTCCTAGTTTCAATGTTTTCTGATGTCATGTTTCTAACAGTTCCTCTGCTGATCAAATTAAAAACGTTAAATCAATTTGATACATTCTTTGTGGCAAGCCTGAAACTTGTGAGTCTACAACAAGGCACATTTCGACATCAAAAACTATGCACACATACGTTCCAGTTATCTTCATTTTTGTAGATATTATTTTGAAAAAAAATTCAACAAGTTTAAATTGTTCAAATAATACTTCTCCTATTTTCAACATATATTTTGCCTATTGCTAAAACTAATCAATAAACTTCAAAAAGTACTCAGTTCTACAAATTAATCCACGTGAGATGCAGATATGCTCATGATTGCTTACCTTGTTTTCACCACGAACAGCTACACAATCCCTAGGCGTCTCGAACAAAGACAACGAGTATTGCTTGCGAACTACGCCAACGTCAAAAACAATGAGACCGGAGCTAGGTTCTTCGACTCGTATCCCTTTAACCGGAAACCAAAGGAACAGATCTTGCGCCAAGATTCCCGACAAGTCCCTGATCTCACCGTAACCTATCGTCCCCGTAATATTCTCGTCATAATGCAGCTCCGTCTCGTATTTAGCATCGCACGACTGATTCAGATAAACCAAGAACCGTCCCGTTTCACCGTTAAATATAAAATCTTTCACGCCTTTAGGAAATAACCCCAACGGCAGTCCGTTCTCCTGGAGGATCTCATATATAGTCTCATCGTCCGAGAATACTACGGCAGGGATGGTGAAAACGAAACAAAGAAGAAGAACAACACGAATCATCATTGCTTCTCTAGTCCCCTACGCGTTTTCTTCTTATTATCAGGAGATTTATTTCCTAAACCAAGAATGTTTTTATTGGCAAGAAAAAGAAGACGACGACATGTTTTGTTGACAGCTTGAAACAGAGTGGATTGCTTATTTTTGGTCAAATTATTGATGGCGGAATGCTTCTATTTATCAATATAGCAACCAATGAGTGAGAGCCACGTGGGTTTTGTCCCACCAATGAAATGTCGTTAAATGTAGGTGTTTTTGAGTTTTTCGTTAAAAGTTTGTGTTCTTATTAGCCATCTAAGGTATGATTGGAAATAGGTGGACCGTACCACATGGCATCATATATAGACAGACATGGATGAGGAAGTATATTGCATGACAAGTTGACTCAAAGCCGACAAAAATGTACAAACACATGGGTCTCCCACATTGACCAGATCCATCTGACTCGACCAAATCTGTAAAGAAATATCTTTGTAAGAACCTGAGGATTCTTTTAGTTACAACCATCACATTAACATAGTTTTGATTGTGTCTTAAAAGGCGAGGCTCATAACTCATAGCTTGTTTTGACTAGTAATTATTTGCATGACATATTCTATTCAATAAGTTTGACTTTTAAAGTTCAAGACTTCAAGTAATATGGATCCTTATCTATGTTCATATCACTAATATATTCTCAATATTTCATAATCTAGATTATATTACATGGTCATCCAAGTCATGGATCTTAATCACCATCTTAAACTAAACATCTCACCATCCGGAGTTGATGGCCTAGTGGCATTATCAGTTGTGTGACTGTGTTCTAAACCATGCAATGAGTGCTCAAAAGTGGTCTTCTTAACCTCTTTGTCTAGAAAAACAACCCAGTGTCTCACCAGCTTATATTTAATCACCATTTAAGTACTTAACTAATAATCCCTCCAACCTCTGAATCACCTAAGTCCTCAGCAAAATGACTAAGAAGGCTATAAAATATGTCCTAATTGGACTGATTTTGCGTTATTGTTCCATTGAGATGCAGAATATATTTGGGCAGTTACTTCTTCCGAAGCTAAGCTGGAGACAGACTTCGACTTCATGGTCAGGGGAGGGTAAGAGACTATGAAGCACGGGGACGTCAAATTGATTGACGTATCCGTACCGGAGACGTTTCCGGTACGGGGACACTTCAGGGACGGCACAAGGACACTTTGGAGACCGAACAGTTAATTATGGAAATTTTCAAAATATATTTGCTTTGCTATTATCCCTTCTTAAGCTTATTCACTTATTTTTCTTCCAAATAAAACATAAAAAGTAGAAGTTTATACTAGATTTTGAATTTATAACCTACTTTCTAATCTTTTTAGTTTATTAGATAAGATTTACAGTGATATATTTTTATTTTTCAGTATATAAATATACACATATATATATTTTTATTGATATATATTTGCCGTACCCGTACCCCTAATTTTTTAGTTTTGCCGTTTCCCGTCTCCGCTTCCGAACCCGTATCTGTCCCCGTATCCGTCCCGGTGCATCATAGAGACAAAGTATTATGTATTAATTGATTGGACTGTAAAACTCTTTTTAACAAAAATAAAACAACCAGATATTTTATGAATGGGAAATGATTGTCAATTTCCGGTAAAACTTTTTTGGATATATATAGGATAAAATCTGTTTAGACAGAGACACAAAAGAATACAAAGAACATGCCTTTTTCAAAATAAAATAAAATACAAAGAACATTCAACACATCACATTACTGTTATCATCAAGTTATCAACCGAATATTGACCATTCCTTCAACATATTGTCCAAACAAAACAAATATATAAACGAGGAGGTGATCAAATTAGTTAAGACTTTTATTAGTTTAGGTTTGGATGGCCAAGAGGCAAGGGTTAAGGCGATCGACAGAGATGCGGCAATCCGAAAGTAATAGTGTACTTATTAGTTTAGGTTTGTGTCTTAAAAGCCTCATTACACATGCGACAATTAGATGCTTTTATGTAACGACTTTATGGTGTTCTTTATTTCACTCTAAAAGTTCTTAAAAGTGACTAGTTTATGTAACAAATATATATACCGTATGATCTTTTTGTAGAGATGTCAGAATCTATCACGATCAGAGACTATTATGATATGAATAAAACTATTTTCGCTTTTGCTTTCTCCTTATGCCGATTCACTCCCAGTAACACTAGAGTTACCTCCGTAGAAAGAATGCAATATGGTATAAGTGAAAAAAAAATTAAGTGGCATAGTCAAAGTTATTCGAAATATTGTTTTACTTGTGCAAGCCATTTAATTTCATGGTTTGACTAAAAAATTCATTTATAGTTATTAATAATTTTAAACCATAAGATCTAAATTTCAAATCTTTGGAAACTTAGATTACTATCAAGTATCAACTATAAAAAATTAATTGAGGGAAAGCTTACAAAATATTTAACCATGGTGCAGTCATACATCGATTTTCATAAGATGGCTGAAAATTATACAGTTATATGTAAATTTTCATAAAACATGTATAATTATGGGTTAACATTTGTGTATGTAATGTTCTCATGATTTGTGATAGTGTACTAATCTACGTCTACAACTTCTTTAAAGTTTTGAACTTTTTGTAATTGTGGTAAAGAACTTGCTTGTTTAAACGATTCGATGATTCAAGTATGAAAATGTTGTTTTATTGATTTCATATTCGCTGATTCTTGTTCCAAAAGATGGGTTCTTTATCAGGCTTAGAGATTATGGTGTTGTATCTAATGGTTTGTAAGGAGTTTGGAAAATTCAAGGAGGTTAGTGAACACATTGTATCGAATTGTGGTTACATGCTGTTGAGTTTTAGTGTCTCTATAGCTCAGTTTGGCCAAGAAGTTTATGTATAGTTAGCATAGATTATGAGAAGAGAGCATATAAAATGTTGTGCTTCGTCAGAACAGGAAGGAGATCTCTGTTTCAGTATACTTTGGGTTACAAGGCCAGACCTTAACTATTATAAACGCCATTTCTCTCTTTTTAAAACAAAAAAGGTTCAAGTGGCTTTTTATATGTTTGAAATAGCGTGGTGTTCAAGTTGACCATTGTATTATATAAGCTCAGTTACATAAATAACATATTATATGGATCATACAAAAACTTTAAAATATTGAACAAGCACTGATAAATACTTTGAATAAAATTATGTTTCTATAACTATCCTAACCATAAATTTGTGAGTTTTTTTAAAGATTCAACCTGAAATGCCTATACTAACGGAAAACTGTTTGGAGATGTGTACATTCCGTGTGTATCTATATATAGACTTATTCTTACAGAATAAAAAAAACTATTATTAGACAAGTTCAACAGAAAACTGGTGCAGATCACGATCACAGTTGTAACGAATTTACTAAAACTGGCAACCACTCCTTTTCTTTAAGAACCACTCCTTCTTCCCTTCTCTTGTCCTATTCTCTATCAACTCATCTTGTAACTTTTGTTCTCGTTCATTTATCTCTTCAAAACTTATAAACTAATAATTAATTCAGTTAAGATGGATCAAGCAGAGCTTTGCCGGATATTCCAAATGTTCGACAAGAACGGCGACGGCAAAATCACCAAACAAGAGCTGAATGATTCATTGAAGAATCTTGGAATCTACATCCCAGAGCAAGAGCTGGTGCAGATGATTGAGAAGATTGATCTCAACGGTGATGGGTACGTGGACAGCGAGGAGTTCGGAGGGCTGTTCGAGACGATCATGGAGGAGAGAGACGAGGAGGAGGACATGAGAGAGGCTTTCAATGTGTTTGATCAGAACAGGGACGGGTTCATCACGGTGGAAGAGCTGAGATCTGTGTTGGCTTCCTTGGGGCTCAAGCAAGGAAGAACGCTTGATGAATGCAAGAGGATGATTGGCAAAGTTGATGTTGATGGAGATGGGATGGTGGATTTCAAGGAGTTTAAGAAAATGATGAAAGCTGGTGGATTTGCCGCCTTGTGATCAAAACTTGTAAAAGAAGCCCATTTTAGGGTTAGGGTTTGTGACCCAAAATCATTGTTTTATTCTTCGGAATGATTAGGGCAAAACCTTGAAGAGAATTAATAAATGGATTTGCAAAGATAACGAAACTTTGTGAGCTAATTCGTTTGATTCTTCATCACAAAATATTGTTGATGAACTTGCTTTGATGGGTCTCTGAAACATAACCATGGATCTGATTCTTTTATAATGTGTAATATTTGGTTGTGAATTGTGATGCACTTCGCTTGTTAATTACCAGTTTTAAGCTTATACGATAAAGATCATGCCATGCAGAATTTGAAATTCCTTTTGACTATTTTTGTAAACTGACGTCTGCTCTTTAGCATCAAAGCCCGTCTAGCTCAGTTGGTAGAGCGCAAGGCTCTTAACCTTGTGGTCGTGGGTTCGAGCCCCACGGTGGGCGTATTTATTTTTCATTTTTGAAGCTTAGATAGACAAGTACTTGACAGCCATTCCCCTCCTCCGTAATGTAATGGATTGAGAATTAATTACGCGACCAAGTCAGTAGATTAAGCTCCGACATTTCTGACCGTTTCTGTCAGATTTGTTGCCGTCGAAAAGTTTTGACCAAATTATATTTCCGTTGGAAATCTATCAAATTTTCTGGCCAAAAAAATTTCGATCAGAATCTCCTTAAAAAAAAACCTTTTTCTTGTAGCTAGTGATAAACAGAACCGGTTCAGTGTACTGCATGTTACCAACAGGTTTGTGATGAAAGATGGAAACACATTAGTTTCCGGGTTGGAGCAGGAAGAAAGTTCAGAGATGGCTTGCTTGCCCATTGAGGCATTGGGGCTCACAGTAGCTCCTGAAATACTTTTAGACGCGTTAAAGAAAATGGGTATAGCCGAGTTCATAGAATACAGCACAGGTGGGAATGGATGAGAAGACAAGAGTATGATCAATATAACAAATCCTAGCAGTGGCCTGATAGAGACCTGAGAGACGGGTACTGAACTGATATTATAACAGACGATGACAATGTAGCTATCAGATCATCCAGAAAATTAATGGAATTATTGATGGAACTTAGAGCAACTTAAATTCACCAGATCTTTCAGAGCACAAAATTTGAAGCCTCATTCATTCAAAAAGTTTCATAAATCAAATCATAGAAAGTGACTTATTATTATATGGAACATAAAGTCTAAGCGCTTTATGATTGAAGAACGTACAAATAGATCTTCCTTGGTTTTCCTGTTACGTGAAGTATATTCATTGGCTATAAACACTTTCCTCGATTTCTTCGGGATTTTGCATTGGTTACATAAATAATGTAAAGTACTAAAGAAGTGAAAGGATCATGTAAAATACTACTAAAGAAGTCATAGTTGCTAGTTGTTTTCTTAATAATTGCTTTCTCCTCTCCTCTGGTGTAGCTGTGATACTGAAAGACTATATAAATATGAGTGAGGGTTAAAGGTCAACACAATCTTCTTTGTAACACCTATGTTACATGGAAACGGAAACGGGTACGCGGAAGCGTATGGAAATGCATAATGAAATTTTTAAAAAAATTAGGAAGCGGGTACGTATTAGAAACATATATATATATACATATATAATATTTTTTTAAAAAAATCTAAAACTAAAAATTATATGGTTTAAATTTAAAATAAAGCATTTATTCATTTACAACAATTTTGAAATGATTTCATATTAAAACTGTGAAAATACACATAAATTAAATTTAAAAGTAAATTATTATATTAATTACTTTTAATACTTTATAATTAACTGACATAATATATTTGAATATATGATTTATCTATAATAAAAAACCTCAATGCATAAAGATAATTTATAGTATTAATTTTAATATTTGTATATTTATATTCTTTCATTCAATACTATTAAAATTTGAATTTTATATATATTAAAAACTATAATTTTATATTTTTATTTATATAAGACATTGTGTTTTTTAAAGAACGAAAGCGTGATTCCAAAACGGAATCGTAAGCTTCCAACGTGTTTTTAAAGAGAATATTTTAGAAGCGTTTTGGAAGCGAGATTCCGTAAGCTTCCACAAGGTTTCGATGCATCCGTGCAACGTAGTTACAACATTGAGTACGTACGTAAATAATGTGTATGCATCAGTTACAAATTTATTTTTTTGTTAAAAATTACAACAAAGTGCACTGAAACAATTTTACTCTATACTTATCTGGTTAGGATTTTGCTTCTTTTTTTGGATGGTTGTTTCTGCGTCTTGCCAACATAGAACCAACCGACGCTTGCACCTACAGGAAAAAAGGCAGCTGTAGAAATGCTGGCTGCGATAATAGCCATGGAGTAGAAATCTGGAACTGGACCATCGAGATCATTGTGGGACACTGAGAACTGTTGGAGTCGTGGACTTGAGCCTAACCCGGATGGGAGGTGACCGGTGAACCAGTTATGATCAAGCAAAAGCGTTTTTAAGTAGTACATATTTGACAGACTAGCAGGGATATTACTAGCAAAGTTATTGTGAGAGAGGTCTAGAGTAACAAGATATGGAATAAATGAGAAAAATTCTGATGGGATAGTGCCATATAGGTTGTTTCCAGTGAGATTTAGACTCTCCATGGAAGTACATAACGTAACACCACTAGGAAACTCTCCCTTTAGACCATATCCCCCAAGATTGATGCTTAGCACCCTATTCTGTTCACTACCCCAGCATTCCACGCCAAAGAATTTGCAGATATAACCTTCACTGTAGTTTCCAAATATCCAATTAGAAAGATGTGCTTTGGGGTCCTGGAGTTGGGATTTTAAGCTTTTCAGGCAGTTTATGTCGGTCTCAAATGAATAGTTCAAGCTAGAGACCAGTAACACCCGGAGACAGCTCCGGAAGAAAATGGCACAAACTAGCTTAGCAACCATCATAAACCTGAAAGTAAAGCATACATGTAAGATGATAAATTTAGTAGTACACAAATAAAGAATACATTCGTAACACCTAAAGATGGCGAGTAAGAATCTAGCAATCACAAACCATCATGGCCTAACTTCGAAATGACGAATGATGAGAAAAGAAGACTCACTTGATGAAATTACGATAGCATTTACCAGGAACAAGACAGGGTGAGTTTTGTTTCTTTTTCTTTTGTTGATCACCTCTCCTTGATAACAAGAAGAAGAAGAAGAAGAAGAAGAAGCAAAGCACATGGCTCGTGGGTATAAGAAAATGATTCTTAAAGAACAAGTTGTATAAGAAAATGTAGATGAATAACATAGAAGAAGACATTGACCAAAACCAAAGATTTGAATCAAAGAGAACAAAAATTATATAATGAAATCTGTTTACTATTAAATTCAGCTAGCTTGATCACTGAGTCAACAGCATTATTTATAGGCTTATAGCTCTTCAACTTCCTTTCTTCCTTTTCACTCGGTACCATTCATGTTCATATGGTTATATAACCAGAATGGAGACTGTATGCACTAGGATGAAGCATCAATTTGTACAAAACTGCATTTGATTCTGTCAAGTTTTGACCAATGTGTTGGTCTGTCCGAAGATGAACTGAAAGAAAATATGAATTCTAGAATATAATTTAATGTCGTAATAAATAATCAAAATATTTTTACCAGTCAACATTGTTGCGTCAAATCCAGTTAAAGAAGAGAATCAAATATTATATGAATACCAACGTAGCTGCCTTTTTAACCTTACGAAAATATTGATTTTTCGGTAAATGCTCTATATACTGAATCTTATGATCTTTAGTGTTGTTTTAAAATTTCTAAACACATTCTACATTTATATTAATGTATATTAAACTATCTTTTATGGTACAAGGACATCGTTTTAATTTTTTTTATATTAATTTAGTAAAACTTCGTAATACTCCATAAATTGGTGGACTAACCACTATAAAATCGTTATTTTCTAGAGAAATGAAGACAAAAAAAATTCAAAACCCCTTTGACATTCATCATATATTAGTGAATGATGCAACTATGCATTAAAACATTATTTTCATATTTTTGAATTTTTCTCAAAAGCTATGTGTTAACCCCTACGAAAATATTGATTTTTTCGGTAAATGCTCTATTTACTGAAGCATATGATCTTTAGTGTTGTTTTAAAATTTATAAATACATTCTACATTTGTATTAACGTATATTAAACTATCTTTCATGGTACGTGGGCATCGTTTTAATTTTTTGTCAATTAATTTAGTAAAACTTCATAGTACTCCCTAAATTAATATGGACTAACCACTATACAATCACTATTTTCTAAAGAATCATAGACAAAAAAAGTTCTAAACCACTTTGACCTTCATCATATATTAGTGAAGGAAGCAACTATGCATTAAAACAGAATTTTCATATTTTTGAATTTTTTTCAAAATCTTTGTGCTAATAACCTCTACGAAAATATTGATTTTTTTTGGTAAATGCTCAATATACTGAAGCCTATGATCTTTACTGTTGTTTTAAAATTTCTAAACACATTCTACATTTGTATTTATGTATATTAAACTCTCTTTCATGGTACATGGACATCGTTTTAATTTTTGTCAATTAATTTAGTAAAACTTCATAGTACTCCCTAAATTGGTGGACTAACCACTATAAAATCACTATTTTCAAAAGAATCATAGACAAAAAAAAGTTCTAAACCTCTTTGACCTTCATCATATATTAGTGAAGGATGCAACTATACATTAAAACATAATTTTCATATTTTTGATTTTTTCTCAAAATCGTTGTGCTAATAACCTCTACGAAAATATTGAATTTTTTGGTAAATGTTCAATATACGGAAGCCTATGATCTTTACTGTTGTTTTAAAATTTCTAAACACATTCTACATTTGTATTAATATATATTAAACTCTATTTCATGGTACATGGGCATCATTTAATTTTTTTGTCAATTAATTTAGTAAAACTTCATAACTCTCCCTAAATTGGTGGACTAACCACTATAAAATCGTTATTTTCTAGAGAAACGGAGACAATAAAAGTTCCAAAACTCTTTGACCTTCATCATATGTTAGTGAAGGATGTAACTATGCATTAAAACAATATTTTCATATTTTAGATTTTTTTTCAAAATCTATGTGTTAACCCCTATGAAAATATTGATTGTTTCGATAAATGCTCTATATACTAAAGCCTATGATATTTACTGTTGTTTTAAAATTTCTAAACACATTCTACATTTGTATTTATGTATATTAAACTCTCTTTCATGGTACATGTGCATCATTTTAATATTTAGTCAATTAATTTAGTTAAACTTCATAATACTCTCTAAATTGGTGGATTAACCACTATAAAATCGTCATTCTCTAAAAAACGGAGACAACAAAGGTTCCAAACCTCTTTTACCTTCATCATATGTTAGTGAAATATGCAACTATGCATTAAAACAATATTATTTTTATTTTTAATTTTTAACTTTTCTCAAAATCTATGTGTTAACCCATACGAAAATATTAAATTTTTCGATAAATGGTCTATATACTAAAGACTATGATCTTTAGTGTTTTTTTAAAATTTCTAAACACATTCTACATTTATATTAATGTATATTAAACTATATTTTATGGTACAAAGACATCTTTTTAATTTTTTGTCTATTAATTTAGTAAAACTTCATAATACTCCATAAATTGGTGGACTAACCACTATAAAATCGCTATTTTCTAGAGAAATGGAGACAACAAAAGTTTTAAACCCCTTTGACATTCATCATATATTAGCGAATGATGCAACTTTGCATTAAAACATTATTTTCCTATTTTTGAATTTTTCTCAAAAACTATGTGTTAACCCCTACGAAAATATTGATTTTTTCGGTAAATGCTCTATATACTGAAGCATATGATTTTTTTGTGTTGTTTTAAAATTTTTAAACACATTCTACATTTGTATTAACGTATATTAAGCTCTCTTTCATGGTACATGGACATCGTTTTAATGTTTTGTCAATTAATTTAGTAAAACTTCACAGTGCTCCCTCCCTAAATTGGTGGACTAACCACTATAAAATCACTATTTTCTAAGGAATCATAGAAAAAAAAAGTTCTAAACCTCTTTGACCTTCATCATATATTAGTGAAGGATGCAACTATGCATTAAAACATAATTTTCATATTTTTGAATTTTTCTCAAAATCTTTGTGCTAATAACCTCTACGAAAATATTGAATTTTTTGGTAAATGCTCAATATATTGAAGCCTATGATCTTTACTGTTGTTTTAAAATTTCTAAACAGATTCTACATTTGTATTAATGTATATTAAACTCTCTTTCATGGTACATGGGCATTGTTTTAATTTTTGTCAATTAATTTAGTAAAACTTCATAATACTTCCTTAATTGGTGGACTAACCACTATAAAATCGATACTCTCTAGAGAAACGGAGACAACAAAAGTTCAAAACCTATTTGACCTTCATCATATGTTAGTGAAGGATGTAACTATGCATTAAAAGATTGTTTTCATATTTTTGATTTGTTTTCAAAATCTATGTGTTAACCCCTACGAAAATATTGATTTTTTCGGTAAATGCTCTATATACTGAATCCTATGATATTTAGTATTGTTTTAAAATTTATAAACACATTCTACATTTGTATTAATGTATATTAAACTCCCTTTAATGGTACATGACATCGTTTTAATATTGTGTCAATTAATTTAGTTAAACTTCATAATACTCCATAAATTGGTGGAATAACCACTATAAAATCGCCATTCTCTAAATAATGGAGACAACAAAGGTTCCAAATCTCTTTGACCTTCATCATATGTTAGTGAAAGATGCAACTATGCATTAAAACAATCTTTTCTTATTTTTGATTTATTTTTAAAAATCTATGTGTTAACCCCTACGAAAATATTGAATTTTTCGATAAATGCTCTATATATGGAAACCTATGATCTTTAGTGTTGTCTTAAAATTTCTAAACACATTCTACATTTGTATTAATGTATATTCAACTCTTTTTCATGGTACATGGGCATCATTTAATTTTTTTTATCAATTAATTTAGTAAAACTTCATAATACTCCCTAAATTGGTGGAGTAACAACTATAAAATCGCTATTTTCTAAAGAAACGAAGACAAAAAAAGTTTGAAACCTCTTTGAAATTCATCATACGTTAGTGAAGGATGCAACTCTGCATTAAAAAAGTATTTTCATATTTTTGAATTTTTTTCACAATCTATGTGTTAACTCCTACGAAAATATTGAATTTTTCGGTAAATGCTCTATATACTGAATCCTATGATCATTAGTGTTGTTTTAAAATTTCTAAACACATTTTACATTTGTATTAATGTAAAATACACAGTCTTTCATGGTACACCCATCGTTTAATTTTTTTGTCAATTAATTTAGTAAAACTTCATAATACTCCCTAAACAGGTGGACTAACCACTATAAAATCGCTATTTTCTAGAGAAACGGAGACAAAAAAAGTTCTAAACCCCTTTGACCTTCATCATATATTAGTGAAGGATGCAACTATGTATTAAAACATTATTTTCATATTTTTGATTTTTTTCTCAAAAGTTATGTGTTAACCATCCCTTACGAAAATATTGAATTTTTCGGTAAATGCTCTATATACTGAAGCCTATGATCTTTAGTGTTGTTTTAAAATTTCTAAATCCATTCTACATTTGTATTAACGTATATTAAACTCTCTTTCATGGGACATGGACATCGTTTAATTTTTTTGTCAATTAGTTTAGTAAAACTTCATAATACAAGTGAAGGATGATCTTTAGTGTTGTTTTAAAATTTCTAAACCCATTCTACATTTGTATTAACATATATTAAACTCTCTATCATGGTACATGGGCATCATTTAATTTTTTTTATCAATTACTTTAGTAAAACTTCATAATATTCTCTAATTGGTGAAGTAACAACTATAAAATCG